>NC_089759.1:1241656-1326656 GCF_040412425.1 Macrobrachium rosenbergii | reverse complement strand
ATATATATATATATATATATATATATATATATATATATATATATATATATATATATATATATATATATATATATATATATATTAGTCACAACGTAAATACGAAAATAGGTAAATATCTTCGGATATGTAATGAAAGTTACACAGTTTATCTCAACCTTTTATCGTTTTTATAATTTTGTTGCAAATATTGCTTTATTCATGATAAGCGTCAGTAACTGGAATCAAATCCGATCTTAGGGCGGTGTAAGGAACATTTACGGCGCTCCAGAGAAGTTGAATAACCGGTTGAGAAGCCAGTGGCTTATTCCTTCGCTCTCGTGTCACCTATTGGTTCGGTACAAGTGAAGCTCCGTCTTGATATCCTCATCTGGTTTTTTACTGAAGTTTCTAGTCAGCTTTCGGTACACCCCAGTAATATCTTCTCTTTCTATTATGAGTGTTGTTACTAAGAATCAGATCTGTCTTCATTATTTCGAAGAATACTTATTAGTTTTTCACGCATTTAAACCCGTCATGTTCTTGCCGTTGTACGTAAAACGAGCAGAATTTTCTTGTTTTTAATGAAAATCCAGCCATATTTTTATGCCGAATGTCAAATTTATTGAGGTTCAAGTTTGAATAACCGGTCACTGCGTAGCCTATATCCCGACTTGCAGTTCATCTGCCGGCAGAGCCACTGCAAAAAAAGGAGGGGCAGGAGAATTTATAGGAATTGCCAGGGGAGGCTGCATACATGAACTTCGGGTTTTCATAGGAGGAGGAGGAGAACACAAAGGCAACATGACCGTCGTGCAGCTTAAGAGGAAGCCTTTGGTGCAGAATCCAGGTTATCATTAATAGTCCCGTAAATTATGTCGTCTCCCTTTGGACCTGGAAGGTTGCTTGTACACGGTTATTGTTTTTACCCCGACCATAAGGACCATGTTAAAGGTTCCCCCTCATCATCCTCCCTCGGAGGAGAAGTTCACCTTACTTAACCGTCTGGTACAGCGGCTGGTAGGAATTCTTTTTTTTAAATGATGAACGTGTCAAATGCTTCTGAAGTGGGAAAATTTAATATTCTGTAAAATAAAGAAAAAAGTAGTCTGCTTGCTAATTCCACATTAATTTTCTAACAACTCGTAAAAACGGAATGGGTTTCGAGAGCTCTGACTGAAGATGAATTGATGCACATTTCTCAAGCAGATAACTTCGCTTTGTAAACGTGACAGTTCCGATTTGATCTCAAGTGGAAATCAATATATTTTTCCATAGTGTTTGCAAAAGTGATATAAATAGTGAAGTCAGTAATTATTGCTTGCTGTGTTCATTACAATACATACACTTGTGACCAAATATGTCTTGTTCATTTATTTATATATATATATATATATATATATATATATATATATATATATATATATATTATATATATATATATATATATATATATATATATATATATATATATATATATATATATTACTGTAATACCACAGTATAATATGAAGATAAAAAGGCCCATAAGACACTATTTGAACGTTGCAACCATATATCTCGGGCACTTCCTTCTGTCGAATCGTCGCCAAACGGGAGTTAATGAGGCCAAAAACCACTAGGGAATTGTTTATTGTCCTCCTTCTTAGGAAACGGTCACCTGCATCCCATCAGAGACTTCATGCCACACCTATATATACCCTGTATGTATACCCTTGTAACATCATCTGTCCATATTTTACCAGTGAACAGGGGCACAGAAGGAAGTGCCCGAAATTATGGTTGCAACGTTCAAATAGTGTTTTATGGGCCTTTTTATCTTCATATATATATATATATATATATATATATATATATATATATATATATATATATATATATATATATATATATATATATATATATATATAATACACACACACACATATATATATACATATATATGTATGTATGTACAGGGTGTTTCAAAATTAGAGCCCCCTCTGCAGTATAGACTAATATTGATATGGACAAAAACAAAAGTAATTCAGAACAGGTATTTATTTACTGTAAGTTTCTCTCTGAGTATTTAATATTTTGTGTGGCCTCCATCTGCCTGTACCACAGCCTGCATTCTTGAGGGGTATGATTTCAGCAAATCACAAAAAAGATGAGACTCAAACTCCATTTCCTTGAGCACTTCGGTCACCTCTCTTCGCAGGTCGTCGAGGCTTGGTATACCATCATAGTTCACTGTGCGTGCTTCAGCACGATCCTGTAAGATACTACCAATGTTTTCACACACATTAAGGTTAGGGGAGCTACCTGGAAATTCACATGACGAGGAGAAATCGATACCACTGTTTTGAAGCATCTCCTGTGTCTGAAGAACCTTGAAACATTTTGCCTTATCATGCAAAAATGTGACTTCTTCAACAGATAACACATTTTCAGGATTGTTGAGGAAAGGAAATACTCCACCAGTAAGCACAGTTTCTCTGAAGTATTCGCCATACCATGACTGTCCTTTTTCTTTGATGATCCACATTAACAGTTTGGCTGTGTGAAACAGAGAAAAGTTCCCAAACATTCAGAAAATTTCACAGCTTCGCGATAGCGCACGTCATCGCTGATATCATCCAACTTTGCAGTCCAAATGATGTCATTTTTATGATTTGGCTTCCTAACTGTGTAAATGAAGAATTCATCTGATGTGGCAACATGGAGAAAGTCAGCTTCATCCCAATCTTTAAGAAATGAACCACAAAACCATGCATAGTCGTCTCTCTGTTGCTGAGTGATGTTGGGCTTGCTGATAACATGAAATGGCTTAATACCAGATTTTTTCAACTCACGATATACAGTACTATAACTTCTCTTCTTTCCTCTTTTTGTTTCTAGTTCAAGTGCCAATTTACCTGAAGACTTTCTTGGTCTACCCACTGCCTCAGCTATGATGTCTTTTGACTGCTGAGAAAGGACTTCAGGCCTTCCAAGATTCTCACTCTTTTCGCGATGACAGTCATATGGATTTTTGTTCCAGTTTCTTTTAACAAACGATTCTCTTTTAATGTATTGAGCTATCCAGGAACATGAAATGAAGGATGCGCCAGCATCCCTGGCCTCTCTGAAGGTTATAGCCTGGATTTGGTCAATCCATCTGATTTCCTCCGAGTCGTTAGCCATGGCTGTATCTAATTCCGTCACTCAGTCTGAAAATACAAGAAATGTAAAATGAAAAATAGCTTAATAGAAACTTAAAATAATGTACTTGGAGATAGGCTATAGCAGAAAATTTCATAATTTTCCATTTGTTCTGTGGAGGGGCCCCTCTAATTTTTGAAACACCCGGTATATATATATATATATATATATATATATATATATATATATATATATATATATATATATATATATATATATATATATATATATATATATATATATATATATATATATATATATATATATATATATATATATATATATATATATTATATATTTATCTATATAGACATACATACATACATACATACATATATATATATATATATATATATATATATATATATATATATATATATATATATATATATATATATATATATATATATATTGTTACGTGTGAGGGTCTTGGTTGATCATGTATTATTCAATTTACGTAATTTTTACGGCCCTGCAAACCAAGATTACACGTAACCTGCCACTTGAAGCCAAAAGTTAACCTCAAAGACAGTCGTTAATTAGCCAAAGGTCGCCAGTTAAGGGTTATTAACCTTAACAAAGAATATTTGAGATGAATTTGATTTTAAACGCAACTGTTCTTCCAAACATTCGGATGCGAGGCATACAAAAGCATCGAGATTTAACCTGATTTTGCTTACCCTAAATCCTAGGTATTTTACTGGAATAACGGGTTGAAGCTAACAATATAATAATTAGGCTTAATCTAGACCTCAGTAAACACATATACCTAAGTGGTGGCTGAAGGAAGAAAACAAAGAAATGCGAAATACAGAAAAAGATAAAAGAATGGGCGAAGTTTTTGAACAAAAGCGACTTTACCTTAGGACGAACGTTGTGCGCACCAACACCGCCGGGAGGGGCTTCGCAATTGCTTCTTCACTTCACTAATAGCATAATAAAAAAAAAAGAAAGGGACAGGGCCACCTTCCAGACGTCTGCCCGAGACGGCGGCTAGTTTCTCTCTGTAGTTCCCTGACCGGCCTGGGTCAAAACGGGCCTACAGTCATGCCTTAGGCATCTATGCTCTGTTAAAAACATTCGCCACGAGAGACAGGTAGAAAGGAAAAAAGGACTTTAGGACCACCTATTCTTAAAGTTGAATATGGAAATTTCTCCTATAGGGGAAAAATGGCTAAATGCTACCTATCCTTTTCAACGGACGTTAAAGTTTGAACTGAAGACGCTTCTAGCGTGGGACAAAGCAATTTCCCTGTCTTGATCAGGCTGATACTACTATCCCTAAATGTTCGAGGGCGAACAGCGTAAATATTTATAAAAATATATATATATATATATATATATATATATATATATATATATATATATATATATACATGTGTGTGTGTGTGTGTGTATGTATGGTGCTGGAACAAGGAGATGATTGACAGTACCCAGAGGAAATTAAAGGATGACTAAGGCAGGATAATAGGCTTAGAGAGGAAGGGTGGAGTTTTTTCGTGAAGAGGCATGAGGATTTAGCTGGTGCTAATGTCAGGGGTGTTTTGATCACTCCCTGTTCCTCAGTTCTGGGTGGTCGTGAAGCTGACTCACCATCGATACTTTACATGCATGTAAAGTATCGATGGTGAGTCAACTTCATGACCACCCAGAACCGAGGAACAAGGAGCGATCAAAACACCCCTGACATTAGCACCAGATAAATCCTCGGCTCCTTCATGAAAAAACTCCACCCTTCCTCTCTAAGCCTATTATCTCGCCTTTGTCAGCCTTTAATTTCCCCTGGGTACTGTAGTTCATCTCCTTGTTCCAGCACCACTCCTGTGGATGCTGCCAAAACAAGGGAACCAGCCAGTTAACGGACAAAAAGCCCACATGTGGGACAGAGACTGGAAGGTGGGAGCAGAGGCTATATAAAGACCTGACCAGGGGTCATGCAACAAGCTCGTTACCAGCCAGAATGAGAGTAGAGTCCTTGCTAGGTCAGTCTCCGACCGCCCTCCCCCTTTCTGACCCAGTCAAACTTTGTCGTGCTAACATAGTCCCCAAGTCCCTTGCCTCATTGCACAAAGTCTGGCCTACACTTCAATACAACACATCCTACGGGAAAAGGTACAGTCTGGATTTGGAGTTTGTTACAACGCCCATTCTTCCAATATAATTTTCATTCTTTCTAATATTTCCGCCCCTTGGAGTTCTGAGAAAATAAGTGAAGTGTTAATGTTTTCATTCTCAGCCTTCAGTACTCCCTGCGTGAATGTGAAAGTGTTTTCTATGCAACAAAATGACAGTAAATTTGTCGTGCAGAATAGGCATTTTGATGCTGTGTGTCTACCTGTTCATCCTCGATGCCAATTCCTGAATTCCCAATGTGGAAGAACACTTCAAGAGTAATCTCTAATCTCTGAAGACTTATATGGCTACATGGCAGAGTTCCTGTATATTTACTTATCTTTAGAGGTCCCACCATAGTGTTATTTATTTCAGATTAGGATTAATTCTAGAGTTAAGAAATTTCACCATGGATCATAATGTCTTTTGATATTGATGCTATTTGTTTTGTGACTAATGTAATAGCAGTGCCAAGGAGCTAGTGAGGAGCTCCCTTTGCAATATCCTTCTGATCCTCGTAACAAAACCTAGTTAGTGAAGGCTTGCATTTCTTTTGAAAACCATTTTAATTTACTGTTAACTTACTTATTTTCATAAGTTTAGCAAGTAGTCAGATGAGTTTAGATTGTGTTTTGGGCTAGATAAGCCAATCCCAGGCTAGGCTTGTTAAAGTGGCGACCTTGCCAAGATCATTGCAATCTTGTATGATGTTGCATGGCTCAGCAGTGCAACTTCATCCCTAATCTCAGTAGAATAGCTAATCGGCTTTTATTGACTAAGTCTGAATAATTACGATCATAAGGAACCTCATATCCCTTTAATAACTTACTTTGGGACTCCTGGACGGCAGTATACACAGCGCAAGTATTTTCACTGAATTTTATTGCAACCTAAATATCGTGTCATAGATGTTCGTAGCTTATTCTAGTGTAACCGCATCGCCGTATGTTTAAAGTTCACTCAGAAAGGAGAGAAAGATTATTGCCAGACGTGCGTGTATTTAGCTGTATTTATCCTTAGTGTATGCTGTAATGAGACTGTGTGTCTCTAGTGGCAAGAATTCCCTTCGAATACTTACAATAGCCTTAGTTGGGAAGAGGTATCTGGCACCCTCTGCTAGGCAGGGCAGTGAGCAATCACTTCTTGGCTCACACACACACACTCCTCCTCTCAGTAACCAATTAGTAGCTTATGTTTTGTTCTACGACATCTTTACTTGTTCAAGTCAATCATTGTTGTTCTGCTTCTTACTTGCCGTAAAAAGTTAAGTATATCTTAGTTTAACCAGACCACTGAGCTGATTAACAGCTCTCCTAGGGCTGGCCCGAAGGATTAGATTTTATTTTTACGTGGCTAAGAACCAATTGGTTACCTAGCAACGGGACCTACAGCTTATTGTGGAATCCAAACCACATTATAGCGAGAAATGAATTTCTATCACCAGAAACAAATTCCTCTTGTTCCTCACTGGCCGGTTGGAGATTCGAACTCGTGACCAACAGTGTGGTAGCTGAGAACGGAACCCGCTCACCAGCGAATACAGATAATATTAACGTAAGCATTTGTGAATAAATTTCGTATGTTAACGAAGAAAGCGAATAGTATTTACATTCTGTTAAAGTCAACGTGAAGGTCGTTCACTCACCCGCTGAACTGTCACGCTCTAACATGAATGTTACTGTCACATGTCATGTTTAAAATTCATTCTTAGTGGAAGAAATGGCGAAATTTCACATTATTATCATTTGTATATCATCATTTGGTATTATTTGTGTATACTCACTTGGGAGATATTACGCTTTATATTGTGTGCAAGTAAAATATTATTCGTTCATGTCATATACAACCGTAACATGCATTTCCAAACCCTATTATTAGGGCTCTACCAGAAACTTATAACTTGACCAACCTACATTATTTAAAAGCCTTACCAAGTGCACCCGCATTCGCTGTACTGTGTTTTCACAGCTTCCTCTTGATTTGGGACTGTCAGGGGCAAACTTACAAGACGATTTGTTGGACTCACAAACCCAACGAATCCACTAATTTATGTCTTGCGCATGTTTGCATCACAAGAATACGTTCTACAGAACCAACTACATGTAGTAGCCTATGGTTAATCATTAGCACCAAAAGCTCATAACAAAACTATACCAAAAAACCACAATACCATCTTGTACAGTAGTCAGTTTTGTCTGTGTGCAAGTTCTTACTGTTCTTTTGAACAACCTAAAATCAAATTCCTCTACACGAGAACCACATAACGTTCTTGCTATAGCTGGCCTTGTCCGTGCATGAGCAACTCACAAATAACCTGTTCTTTGGAACTAATAAAACCCTGTTCTTTAGAACTAACAAAATGCCACACTCGATCTTACAGGACGAGTCCACACTTTTGAGCGCCCCTGTGTTCTCTGAACACTCCACCCCGTTCCTTGTGAACCAACCAATGTCCTACGGGACTTCTAAAAAACCTGCTCCTTCCGAGCATAAAACCACACACCATTTGTGCCATAAACCCTTTCCTTTGAACAAAACCTCTGCACTTATCCCGAATAGGTAAAAAACTTAAAGCCTAACAAAGCTGGTGTATTCCGCTTGACTTCCCCAACCCAAATGATGCACAATGAGACATTGAATGCTACCTCGATAGTGCTTGCACGGGGGACACATGCCCTCCTCTAAGTCAAGGTAAAAATTACATATATATATATATATATATATATATATATATATATATATATATATATATATATATATATATATATATATATATATACTTAATGATAAATAATATTGCCAAGACCAGGAAGAACATTCTTTATTGTACAAGCTTTCGAGGTATAAAACCTCATCATCAGGCTGAAAAAACCGACAGGATGAGAATCAATAAAATTACAATAAAATGAATTGTCATAATAAATCTTCAGCAAAAATACTAACGAAAATATATAAAATGAACAAGTAAATACAAACTAAAAGGGTGAGACGTAAAATAACGAAAAATTAAAAACACAAACATAAAAATATGAAAATAAAACTAAAGTGAAATGTAAACAAACTACCACTCACAAAGTAAAATATTTAACGACCTAATTGAGTACCTACTATGAAATTACACGATAGCTAGTTGAATACCAGACGAGTTGTTGTTCAATTCCGGCTTCATCTTTTTAATAGTCAGCGACTCTGAAATTAAAAGGTCAGTCTATTTGAACAAAAAGACAGTACCCGAAAATCCAGGTCAGTGAAAGGATGGTCCTGTGTTAAACTGTGTTCTCTAATGGCAGAAAAGGGTGGTTTGGAAAGGGGAAACCTAGTTCTAATAGAAAGACCTCTGTGTTCCAAAATTCTGTGTCTGAGCCAGCGGGAACTAGATCCCACGTATCGCAGACCACACTGCGAACAAGTGAACAAGTAAACGACACAGGAATTAAGGTCCACAGGCAGAGTAGGCTTCTCTCTCAAAAGTGATCTTATTGTAAAGGATTACAGAAAACAAACCGGAAACTGATTTGAAACAATGCTTAAGTATTTCTTGTAACTTTTTCGGACCATATAGCTACTATGACCAAGGTAAGGCAATTTAATGTACTTTACATCTTTACTAGCAGTACTGTACACCGGTCTGGGACAAAACTTTTCATTTAAAAATTTTTCAGAACTTTGTAAAATACAAAAATGGGATATGAGTTTTCAGAAAAATAATTCTGGAGGAAAACCATATCTTGATGAAATCAATTAAAATCACAACAAACATTGTAGGCTCTATTAATCAAAGTGCGTATTGAGTTCATCTTATACAACTTTGGCGAAAAACTGAGGTAATTCAATCCCATGCCAGTAAAGTACTTTTCCTATAAACAGAGGTCTCAAATTTGCCACTATTTCTGTATACCTGTACATCTAAAAATGACAACTTATTATCCTGTTCCGTCTCACAAGTAAAAGAAATGTTAGGGTGACGAGAATTAAAATATTCAAAAAACAAATCAACATGTGATAATTCCTTAAACACAAGGAAAGTATCATCTACATACCTACAGTAATACAAAGGTTTGAAAGCACTAGGGCATTCAGACATCCAAATCCTTTCACAATAACCCATGAAGCAATCCGCATATACAGGTCCAAGGAATTTCCCATAGCTACTCCATCTATTTGATTATATAATTTACCATCAAAAGTAAAAATGCCATCAGCAGTTGCTAAATGTAATAATTTTTGCAAGTCTATTTTATTAAGTCCAAACACTGATAAATGGTTTTCACATATATTATTAAGAATAATGTCAGGTTGTTTCTTTTAATGGGATATTGGTGAAAAGAGAGGTTACATCGAAACTAGCCATTACAACATCTTGGTTAAAATTGAAAGAGCATAATTCTTTAACAAATTTGGAAGAATTAGATATGTTAAATTCACCTAAAGTTAGAGGTTTAAAACTGGAACTAAAAACTTGGACAGGTTATAACTAAAAGTACCAATTGAGGAAATAATAGGTCTTAAAGGGTTTCCTATTTTATGTACCTTAGGCAGACCGTACAAATAACCAGGCTTAGACCCTGAAGCAAATAAAGAGCTATATGTAGCTTCCCAAGCTTATCTCTCAGACCTCTAAGCAACCTATTTAGTTTGTCTTCTAATTTCAAAATGTGACTCGCAATATCTACATTTAAAATCCTAAATTTTGTATTGTCAGAGAGTATTTCATTAATTTTATCTAAATAATCAGACCTGTTCATTAATACAACACCCCTACCTTTATCTGGCTTGGTAATAACTATACTATTATCGTTCTTAAGGTTACGTAAAATATTGATTCTGTCTTTATTTAACTGATTGTCACCCTCCTTTTTCGATTAAAATTTTTGAAGGTATCGTTTGCAATTACGGAAATTTTGCTAAAAAGTGAAGTAAGGGTTTCACTGCCAAAAATGTCACAGCCTCTCAAAGTAGAACATAGTTTTCAAAACTTAAAAAATACTTAAAGAAATTGAATTTCATGGGTATCAAAGCAAAATCAAGACCAAGAGAAAGAACTTCCTTTTCATCTGTTGTTAAATTTCTGTTAGAAAAATTAAAAATAACTTTACTACTATCTATTTTCTTATTAACGTCAACACCGAGATTTCTTAACTTTCTATTGTGTGTAAGCCTAACATCAGCCAATTTTTCTCAACGTTGGAATCTAAAATCGACGACAAACACTTAAAATCCAAAAAGAAAGGTTGTTCTTTAAATCCCTATCTAGTGAAGACAAATCTGTTAAAACTACCTCTTTCTTTCGTTTTTGTGCTCTAACCTCAAAGTCTAAAAGTTTAAACTGCCATGAGAGATAAGTTTTCGTGTTGTGAAATCCCTGGAATAAACCTTAAATTTGATGAAATTAGGAATAACACGGTAATCCTTGCAAGTATTCAGAAATCGTATGTCTTCCTCAATCTTCTTGGATCTATAACGAACCTTCTCAGTCCGTCTAAACAGCTGTAACATCGAGCGGCCATAACGTCTCAAAATAGTCTCGGTAATTGGGCGGCTACTTGGAAATCTTAGCTTAATGATAAATAATATTGCCAAGACCAGGAAGAACATTCTTTATTGTACAAGCTTTCGAGGTATAAAACCTCATCATCAGGCTGAAAAAACCGACAAGGATGAGATTCAATAAAATTACAATAAAATGAATTGTCATAATAAATCTTCAGCAAAAATACTAACGAAATATATAAAATGAACAAGTAAATACAAACTAAAAGGGTGAGACGTAAAATAACGAAAAATTAAAAACACAAACATAAAAATATGAAAATAAAACTAAAGTGAAATGTAAACAAACTACCACTCACAAAGTAAAATATTTAATGACCTAATTGAGTACCTACTATGAAATTACACGATAGCTAGTTGAATACCAGACGAGTTGTTGTTCAATTCCGGCTTCATCTTTTTAATAGTCAGCGACTCTGAAATTAAAAGGTCCAGTCTATTTGAACAAAAAGACAGTACCCAAAAATCCAGGTCAGTGAAAGGATGGTCCTGTGTTAAACTGTGTTCTCTAATGGCAGAAAAGGGTGGTTTGGAAAGGGGAAACCTAGTTCTAATAGAAAGACCTCTGTGTTCCAAAATTCTGTGTCTGAGCCAGCGGGAACTAGATCCCACGTATCGCAGACCACACTGCGAACAAGTGAACAAGTAAACGACACAGGAATTAGAGAACACAGTTTAACACAGGACCATCCTTTCACTGACCTGGGTTTTCGGGTACTGTCTTTTTGTTCAAATAGACTGGACCTTTTAATTTCAGAGTCGCTGACTATTAAAAAGATGAAGCCGGAATTGAACAACAACTCGTCTGGTATTCAACTAGCTATTGTGTAATTTCATAGTAGGTACTCAATTAGGTCGTTAAATATTTTACTTTGTGAGTGGTAGTTTGTTTACATTTCACTTTAGTTTTATTTTCATATTTTTATGTTTGTGTTTTTAATTTTTCGTTATTTTACGTCTCACCCTTTTAGTTTGTATTTACTTGTTCGTTTTATATATTTCGTTAGTATTTTTGCTGAAGATTTATTATGGCAATTCATTTTATTGTAATTTTATTGATTCTCATCCTTGTCGGTTTTTTCAGCCTGATGATGAGGTTTTATACCTCGAAAGCTTGTACAATAAAGAATGTTCTTCCTGGTCTTGGCAATATTATTTATCATTAAGCTAAGATTTCAAGTAGCCGCCCAATTACCGAGACTATTTTGAGACGTTATGGCCGCTCGACGTTACAGCTGTTTAGACGGACTGAGAAGGTTCGTTATAGATCCAAGAAGATTGAGGAAGACATACGATTTCTGAATACTTGCAAGGATTACCGTGTTATTCCTAATTTCATCAAATTTAAGGTTTATTCAGGGATTTCCACAACACGAAAACTTATCTCTCATGGCAGTTTAAACTTTTAGACTTTGAGGTTAGAGCACAAAAACGAAAGAAAGAGGCAGTTTTAACAGATTTGTCTTCACTAGATAGGATTTAAAGAACAACCTTTCTTTTTTGGATTTTAAGTGTTTGTCGTCGATTTTAGATTCCAACGTTGAGAAAAATTGGCTGATGTTAGGCTTACACACAATAGAAAGTTAAGAAATCTCGGTGTTGACGTTAATAAGAAAATAGATGGTAGTAAAGTTATTTTTAATTTTTCTAACAGAAATTTAACAACAGATGAAAAGGAAGTTCTTTCTCTTGGTCTTGATTTTGCTTTGATACCCATGAAATTCAATTTCTTTAAGTATTTTTTAAGTTTTGAAAAACTATGTTCTACTTTGAGAGGCTGTGACATTTTTGGCAGTGAAACCCTTACTTCACTTTTTAGCAAAATTTCCGTAATTGCAAACGATACCTTCAAAAATTTTAATCGAAAAAAGGAGGGTGACAATCAGTTAAATAAAGACAGAATCAATATTTTACGTAACCTTAAGAACGATAATAGTATAGTTATTACCAAGCCAGATAAAGGTAGGGGTGTTGTATTAATGAATAGGTCTGATTATTTAGATAAAATTAATGAATACTCTCTGACAATACAAAATTTAGGATTTTAAATGTAGAAATTGCGAGTCACATTTTGAAATTAGAAGACAAACTAAATAGGTTGCTTAGAGGTCTGAGAGATAAGATTGGGGAAGCTACATATAGCTCTTTATTTGCTTCAGGGTCTAAGCCTGGTTATTTGTACGGTCTGCCTAAGGTACATAAAATAGGAAACCCTTTAAGACCTATTATTTCCTCAATTGGTACTTTTAGTTATAACCTGTCCAAGTTTTTGGTTCCAGTTTTAAACCCTCTAACTTTAGGTGAATTTAACATATCTAATTCTTCCAAATTTGTTAAAGAATTATGCTCTTTCAATTTTAACCAAGATGTTGTAATGGCTAGTTTCGATGTAACCTCTCTTTTCACCAATATCCCATTAAAAGAAACAACCGACATTATTCTTAATAATATATGTGAAAACCATTTATCAGTGTTTGGACTTAATAAAATAGACTTGCAAAAATTATTACATTTAGCAACTGCTGATGGCATTTTTACTTTTGATGGTAAATTATATAATCAAATAGATGGAGTAGCTATGGGAAATTCCCTTGGACCTGTATATGCGGATTGCTTCATGGGTTATTGTGAAAGGATTTGGATGTCTGAATGCCCTAGTGCTTTCAAACCTTTGTATTACCGTAGGTATGTAGATGATACTTTCCTTGTGTTTAAGGAATTATCACATGTTGATTTGTTTTTTGAATATTTTAATTCTCGTCACCCTAACATTTCTTTTACTTGTGAGACGGAACAGGATAATAAGTTGTCATTTTTAGATGTACAGGTATACAGAAATAGTGGCAAATTTGAGACCTCTGTTTATAGGAAAAGTACTTTTACTGGCTTGGGATTGAATTACCTCAGTTTTCCGCCAAAGTTGTATAAGATGAACTCAATCGCACTTTGATTAATAGAGCCTACAATGTTTGTTGTGATTTTAATTTATTTCATCAAGATATGGTTTTCCTCCAGAATTATTTTTCTGAAAACTCATATCCCATTTTGTATTTTACAAAGTTCTGAAAAATTTTTTAAATGAAAAGTTTTGTCCCAGACCGGTGTACAGTACTGCTAGTAAAGATGTAAAGTACATTAAATTGCCTTACCATGGTCATAGTAGCTATATGGTCCGAAAAAAGTTACAAGAAATACTTAAGCATTGTTTCCCTCAAACCAGTTTCCGGTTTGTTTTCTGTAAACCTTTTACAATAAGATCACTTTTGAGAGAGAAGCCTACTCTGCCTGTGGACCTTAATTCCTGTGTCGTTTACTTGTTCACTTGTTCGCAGTGTGGTTTGCGATACGTGGGATCTAGTTCCCGCTGGCTCAGACACAGAATTTTGGAACACAGAGGTCTTTCTATTAGAACTAGGTTTCCCCTTTCCAAACCACCCTTTTCTGCCATTAGAGAACAGTTTAACACAGGACCATCCTTTCACTGACCTGGATTTTCGGGTACTGTCTTTTTGTTCAAATAGACTGGACCTTTTAATTTCAGAGTCGCTGACTATTAAAGCTGAAGCCGGAATTGAACAACAACTCGTCTGGTATTCGACTAGCTATCGTGTAATTTCATAGTAGGTACTCAATTAGGTCGTTAAATATTTTACTTTGTGAGTGGTAGTTTGTTTACATTTCACTTTAGTTTTATTTTCATATTTTTATGTTTGTTTTTTTAATTTTTCGTTATTTTACGTCTCACCCTTTTAGTTTGTATTTACTTGTTCATTTTATATATTTCGTTAGTATTTTTGCTGAAGATTTATTATGACAATTCATTTTATTGTAATTTTATTGATTCTCATCCTTGTCGGTTTTTTCAGCCTGATGATGAGGTTTTATACCTCGAAAGCTTGTACAACAAAGAATGTTCTTCCTGGTCTTTATCATTAAGCTAAGATTTCCAAGTAGCCTATAATTACCAGTATATATATATATATATATATATATATATATATATATATATATATATATATATATATATATATATTATAATTTACAAGAAGTTGCTGCACAGCGCACCTCTCCCCCACCTAATTTACCCTTTGTTTATTGAGAACTGCATGGCCGATCGTATTTGACCCAGAAATCAGAGCAAGGTATCAACATTTCGATCTGTCCTTCTTTTTACCTGGAACAGATATTGAGATGACATGGATAAAAAATGGCAAGAAGAGGAGACTTACTGCCACTCCCTTGAGCAGCTTAGCACAACTAAGTTGCTTAAAACAACCTTCCTAAAGGCAGATTAAGTTGCTGAATTGTCTTACCTTTGCAGGACCAGGGAAGAGGCAACCGAATCGCTGACCACCTGGCGAATGACACATCACGGGCACAACGCGGCCGGAGCCCTTAAAAGGAAGAGACAGCAGTAGCAGATGCAGTTAGTATTGTGGGCAGGAGCCATGCAGTAACAGAGGAGGGGACAGCCATACACGCGGGCGAGCGGTACATTTGCTGAGACCTTCGTTCTCCCCCTGCCCTACTCCAGTTATCCTCGAGGGACAGCGTGCATCGTCAGTGATCACCCCCTCGTCATTCTCCAGAGACCCGCTTCCCCTAAGGTAAAGTGCGAGTGAAAACTTTTAAGTCACGACAGTTTGCCCTTTAGAAAGTTTGGAGTGCCAGCATTTCACTTCTGTCCTTGTGCCAGTTTATCCAGTGCTATTTCCAATGTCCTGTGTTCAAGTGTAAAGTGGTCATTCATTCCTCGAGTCTTCGGCACCCTCAGTGCACACCCGAGTCAGATTCGGTGTTATATTGTTCCTTTACTGGCGTGTAATGTGTAAATCTCTCTTGCAGAGGTACCTATTCGCATTGGACTCATCTTGGACTGTGCCTTGCCTTTAGTCAAGACTCCAGTAGAAGGATCTTCGGACGTTGCAAGCCCTTTATCAGTTTACTTATCCATTTTCCCTTTAAATGCTTTCTTGTGTAAATATAATTCTTTAATTTATCCCAAGTGTTTATATAACATTTCCTTATGAAGTAGAGCCTTCAGCTCCTAAATTCTCCCCTTTTTCTTATTTTTTTTTTACGATTTCCCTTTGCGCAAGTCAGAACTCCCATGCCAGTTAAATAAAGTTTCTGTTGCTGGCCTGTAAAAATACCATAAACCCAGGAAATACGTAAAAAACAAAAACAAATAAAATATGTATATATATATATATATATATATATATATATATATATATATATATATATATATATATATATATATATATATATATATATATATATATATATATATATATATATATATATATATATATATATATAAAATGTTGCCATGCATTGTTAAAGAACTAGAGGAAATAGCCACTTGGAAATCACCAAATAATGCTAGAAATTTGCTCAAGAAATTAGATTTTGAATTTGTTGTTTCTCTTTGCATATCAGATGCAGATCTTCCTGAAACTAAACCCCTCTCTCAACAATTGCAAGCAGCACAAACTGATATGCTTGAGTGCTCAACCCAGATCAAAGTTACAGAGCTGAATGTCACTGAAATGCGAGCTAATGACAGAGGCTTCCAAAAATGTGTAAATATTGAAGTTAAAAGTGCCCAGAGTAGCTTTCAGTCAGCGATACAGATCTAACCCCCCTATATATTAGTGTAGAGGAATATCATAAGAGAGCCATTTTTTGCCATTTTTGGATTTCGTCATTGCTCAGTCTCATGATAGCTTTGCTAACTATCACAGTGTTGCTAGGTCATTGTAGTTCCTCTTTGGAGGAGTGGTAGAGCTTTCGACTGGCACGCTGTTGGCCCAGCGTTCGACTCTTCGAGCCGCCAAAGAAGAATTAGAGGAATTTATTTCTGGTGATATAAATTCATTTCTCGTCATAATGTGGTTCGGATTCCACAATAAGCTGTAGGTCCCGTTGCTAGGTAACCAGTAGGTTCTTAGCCACGTAAAAATAAGTCTAATCCTTCGGGCCAGCCCTAGGAGAGCTGTTAACCAGCTCAGTGGTCTGGTTAAACTAAGATATACTTAACTTAGCTAGGTCATTGTGCTCATTGATGCCAAATTATTTCAGTCGTACCACATTCCAGCACTTGGTTCCTGCACTGAATATGTATAAAAATTATATACTTGACCATATAACCGATGCTGAGGAATATGAAGTTGAACACAAACTTTGGAGAGGAAGGTGGGATACAGTTGAAAAGGGCTCTTTCCCGTTGTCAGTGTGCGAGATTTTAGAAAGGTGTTCTGAAAATGATCCAGTAACTAAAAGGCTGTTACAAATATATGCATCTTTGCCTGTTTCTTTTGCATCTGCCGAGAGGAGCTTTTCTACCCTTAATCTTGTAAAGAGTTATAGAAGAGCAACAGTGGGACAAGATCGACTGGATGGTCTTGCCAAACTATATATTCACTATGCCTTATCAGAAAATCATCAGGAAGTTATTATATATTTTCTAGAAAGGCCAAAAGGTGACTTGACTTTACATTTTCGTTAAATAGTTTGTCTTTCACGATAATCTAAGATTAATCAAAGGCACTACAGGGTTTATAACATTTCAAAAGAAAGATCTAATTCATGTTGTAAAGACGTCAGACGTCTCTTCATTTCTCATCAATCATGATCAATGTATTGCATTTATCAACGCAGCAAGAATCTCATGTATATATTCATATGTAGAATTTCATGGCCTTTTTGCCGATATATGTTTTATCGTTTTATGTACATTATGTCTCTTAATATTGTTATTTGTTTGCCTGTTAACAAACACAAATTGTTTCGCTCAGTGCGCGGGTCACGGCAATCAGAGGTCGGGCACTCCGTTTCCACCCGCTTGCTGCTATGTATACCTGTTCCCAGGTAAATAAATCAGTTAGTACCCAGTTCTGTCTCTTTGACCTCACAACTGGTGACCCGAGGAGCAACGGTAAACACAGCGGTTTTGGCTTCGCCATTAACGGACTCACTACGGCCGCTTTACCTTCAGAGGGCCTTTAATGGAACCACACAGTAACAAAGTCTAGGCCTCTGAAACCTCCTTCCTCAGAGAACACCCACACCACTAATGGACTAATTATGGCGTACCTCCTTCAGGTGCGTTCTGGCGTTCTCGAACGGTTTGGCCCTGCCATTTACAATTCACGTCGACCGTATTCAGAAGTCATTAACGGAACCACATGGTGTATAGTTTTGACTTCTGACGAGCCCCAAACACCATTAAGGAACTAAGTACGGCATTTATTTCACGTTTTGGTAGACACCGGGGATATGCAGTCGGTGTTTCTGCTGTCGAGGGAGGACCGCGACCGCACATCTGGCGCCAAAACGGCACTAGTAACAGCAAATGGAAGTCCCCGCTGTTACGGGAGTCTGGCCCACAGAATATCCATCCTGGGCCATAAAAATTTAACGAGTGGCTCTTCGGCATTGTGGATGTCAAGTTTCTTCTCTTGGGCGCTGATTTCCTTGCACATCATGGACTACTAGTAGACGTCAGCTGAAAACGCCTGCTGAATACCAGAACCTGCCATTCCCTACCGCTTTCCACCGGGCCAGGAATGCTTGCCATATGCTCCATCTCTCCGAACAAATACAGTGCCCTCCTGCATGAGTTCCCAGACGTCTTCAAGCCAGAACTGCTTCAGTTGCCTGGGGCCGAGGCCAAGCACAGCATCCATCACCATATCACGACTACAGGCCCACCGACACATGCCAGGTTCCGCTGCCTGCTACCCAAGAAACTCCAAGATGCTAAACGAGCCTTCGCCGAGACGGAACAGATGGGTATCTTCTGAACCTAATAGCAACACCGGACCACTATCCCCTGCCGAACATACAGGACCTAACAGGTGCCCTGCACAGGGCCAAGATATTCACAAAAATGGATTTGCTCAAGTCCTATTTTCAGGTACCAGTGCACCCTGATGACATTCCGAAAACAGCCATCATCACGCCGTTCGGAACATTTACCTTCTCCTACTCCACCTTTGGCCTTAGGAATGCCAGGGACACATTCCAACGCCTTATGGACACCATCTTGGGGGACCTACCTTTCTGCATCTGCTATGTAGACAAAATCTCCTGATCTTCTCCAGGTCCCTGGAGGAGCACCTGTGCCACGTCCAAGCTGTGCTGAAACGCCTTCAGGAGGACGGTTTGGTTGTCAGGTTCGACAAGTGTACCTTTGGAGCAGAAAAGGTAGACTTCCTGGGCCACGAGATCTCTCCGGCAGGTGTCCGCCCCATGGCCTCCAAAGTGGACGCAGTGAAGAAGTTTCCAACACCAAAATCCATCAAGTCCCTGCAGGAGTTCCTCGGCATAGTCAACTACTACCGTTGCTTCGTACTGGACATCGCCCGCATCATGTATCCCCTAACCGGAGTACTGAAGGGGAAGCCAAAAGCTCTGACATGGGCAGCTCCACAGCAGCAGGCATTTGAGCAGATGAAGGCAGCCCTCACCAGAGCCACCACCTTAACACATCACGACCCCACCGCCCCCTTGAGACTTTCACCAACGCCAGCAACATCGCTTGCGGAGCCGTGCTGGAGCAGGTAGTAGATGGTTCCCCCCGCCCTCTTGCCTTCTTCAGCCGCAAGTTAAAGCCGCCAGAGACCCGCTACAGTGCATTCGACAGGGAGCTGATGGCAATCTACCAAGCTGTGTGGCACTTCAAGTACCTCTTGGACGGCAGCCCTTTCACCATCCTGACAGACCACAAGCTGTTGGTGCATGCATTCACGAGGGCAGGAGACGCATGGTTGGCGAGACAGCAGCGACACCTGGCTGCTATCTCCGAGTTCGGCTGCACCATTAGCTATGTCCCCGTCAAGAAGAACCCAGTAGTTGGCGCCCTATCAAGAGTCGAGATAAATTTAGTCCACCTGGGCATAGACTACGAGGAACTGGTGAAGGAACAGGCAGCAGACCCGGAAACAGCAGCTTACCTCACGGCACTTACCTCACTGAGGTGGGAAGACTTGCCAGTAGGTGGATCCGGTTCAACACTTCTCTGTGACACCAGCACTGGCTGCCTGCGCCCCCTGATACCCGCATTGAGGAGAAAGCAGATGTTCAACATCATCCACGGGATGTCCCATCCATCAGGACAAACAACGGCGCTCCTGATGACAGAAAAGTTTGTGTGGCACGGGATCAGGAGGGACGAAGAACTGCATATACCATGCCAGACAAGTAAAATCACCCAGCACACGGAATCAGGCATCAGAGATTTCCCTCAACCATGTCGGCATTTCAGGCACATCCACATAGATGTCGTAGGCCCTCTGCTGCAATCAGGGCCCAGATACCTCCTGATGGTTATAGACCATTCCACAAGGTGGCCAGAAGCAACTCCATATGGTGGAAGCATCAATGAGCGCCTGCGCCGAAGCCCTACTGTCAGGTTGGATAAGCCATTTCGGTGTGCTCAACAACATAACTACAGACAGAGGCCCAGTGTTTTTATCGGGGCTCTGGGTCTCCCTGGCACGCCTGATGGGGACAACTCTCCACAGTACGACGGCATACAACCCTGCGGCCAATGGTATGGTGGAAAGAACCCACCATTCATTAAAAGCAGCTCTGATGGCACATTGCACCGATGAGAGTTGGAAGGCACAGCTACCCTGGGTCCTGCTGGGTCTCCGCACCACACCAAGGGCAAACAGCAACGAGTCTCCCGCAGAGAAAGTCTACGGTGAAACACTGGCCTCGCTCGGAGAATTCTTCCCCATGGTGCTGGACAACACAGATACGCCCCTCCCAAGGCTGAGGGAAATAGCAAAGGAGTTCGTGCCCTGCCAAAAGACTCGCAGACAGGACCCATGTCTTCATCTCAGGAGGCCTGAGTACCTGAACACACGTCTTCATCAGAAATGACGCCCATCGCCCACCCTTGACCAGACCATACAGGGGGCTGTACCGAGTCGTCCACAGGACATCCAAGGCCTACCTCGTCAACATCCACAGGTGGGAAGACTGGATATCTGTCGACAGGTTGAAGCCAGCCTTCTTGTTGGACAGGCGCAACTTGCAAGGAAACCGGCAGGCATCCCAGAATTCCTCCACAAAACAAGTCCTCGGATGAAGCGTTCAGCACTCCGAAACGTAGTCGAGGATGTCCCAAGGGCTGCACTAAGGATGTCACTCAGTCGGCAAAGTGGCTGGGCGATCCAGCGGTCAAAGCTGTCCCGCAACCGCAGGTACCAAGAACTCAGGGCCGGCTCCTGCTCCCAAAGAGGTTCTGCGATTGAAAATTCAAGAAGTCTTCCAATCATTATTTCATAATAATTGTCTTGGGGGGGGGGGAGTACTTGTAAAGACGTCAGACACCTCTTTATTTCTCATCAGTCATGATCACGTATCGCATTTATCAACACAGCAAGAATCTCATGTATATATTCATATGTAGAATTTCCTGGCCTTTTCGCCAATATATGTTTTATCACTGTATGTTCATTATGTCTCTTAATATTGCTATTTGTTTGCCTGCTAACAAACACAAATTGCTCTTGCTCAGTGCGTGGGTCACGGCAGTCGGAGGTCAGGCACTCTGTTTCCATCCACATGCTGCTATGTATACCTGTGCCCAGGTAAATAAATCAGTTAGTACCCAGTTCTGTTGCTTTGACCTCACAAGATACCATTTTGATTTTTTAATCATTCACTAATAATTTTGGTATTCTTTTTATTGCAAAATTAACATTGCTTCATTTGTAATATTATCTGAAAATAAAGAAGTATTTAAATCTGTAGTTTGGTGGTACAACTTTCCTAGGTGGGGCTGGGTCTTCATCAATTTGGGGGGAGAGAGACTGGGTGATATGGGGAAGTGGCCCCCCCCCCACACACTTAAATTTCTGTGGGTGCTACTGTGTTATCTTTCACGTCTGCTAAAACATGACTGGAAGCAAACTATGAAAACTCACCAAGAGTGCCACCCTCGCTGGCACTCCCCACCACTCAGACTGTTATCATCACCAGAGCCACCACCAAGTATTCAGCTTAGTGCCACACGTGTTTGTTGAACAAGCCTACGTCTTTCAGGACCACCTAGTGGGTTTTCTTTCTCTCATCTTCTTTCCTATACCCTGCCTTGGCGATTCCTTTAGTCTCGCAAACTGAGGACCCGTCTTGGCCCTTCTTTCCTACTTTCTACCCTGGTGGCTATGCAGACTCACAACCTGTGGGTCCATCTTGGTTCTCACTTCATATTACCAAGCCTGTTCTACACTCCAGCCATTGTACTTTGAATCAGTGCCATTTGTCTGGCACTCACCATTCTACCCACTCCTGTGCAGCCACTGTACAGCTTAGTATTCATAGGTGTTCCTTGCAAATGGCATCGTGTCTACCTATGCTGAAGACTACCAGACCTTCCAAGGGTTCAGACAAAACAGGGGTCTCAGGGAGAAGCAACTAACTGCCTGGATAGATGAACTGGTAGCTTGAGAAAAGAAAGAGAGAGAAGAGAAGGAGAAGCAATGCCAACATGAGCTAAACCTGGCTTGGGAGGAAGCCGTTCTAGCTGATGCCAAAAACCAGGAGGAGAAGCATCACCAACATGAGCTAAACCTGGCTCAGGAGAAGGCCACTCTTGCTGAAGCTGAAAACCAGAAGGAGGCAAAGCAAGGCCTACACGAGGAGAAGCAACGCCAACAAGAGCTAAACCTAGCTCAGGAGAATGTCGCTCTCACCGAAGTGGAGAGGCAAGCAAAGGAAGACCAACCCATGCATGATCTAGCAATTGAGCGGGCTTGCCATGTGAACGCCATGGTACTCGCCCAACCTAGAGCCGAGAATCCTACTTCTGCTATCCCCCAAGTCAACCCTGACACATGGCTGGACACATAGAGAAAGTATTTGAGAATTTCATCCCAAATGCAACAGAGATAGCTTTAATATTAAAGAAGCATATGGGTGGAAAGGGCTTAGTTGAACTTCATGCTTTGACAGCCACGGAACAGGGAGATCTTACCATAGTCCGGAGGGCTATCAATAAAGCATACGAAATCACACCAGGCCGTTGGAGACAACGCTGGCGCAGCTTACCCAAGGAAATAGGTCAGTCCTGGACAGATTGGAGTTATCATAAAGGTAGACGCTACAAACCTTGGCTAGAAGCTCATAATGTCACAATGCTCAGTGAGCTCTCGGAGTGAGTGCAGCTGAAGGATTTCTTCCACTACACTCCATGCACACTCGCTATCTGTATATATGAGAAATGCCTAACCACCGTCGCTGAATGCTGTCATCTAACTGAAGATTGGGAAACTCATCATCATCAGCATAGTACAATGGGCAGAAAACTAGTACCCACTCAAAATCATTCCAAAAATGGGTTTCAAGCTAAAAATCCGACCTGCTACTATTGCAAAAAGAGAGGACACTTAGAATGTCAGTGCTGCTTTAAACAGGGAGCCATTGCAAAGCAAGCTCCTGATCAACAAAGGCAAGCTCCATAACCTGTACCAGCTCCTAGTAAAGATTTTAATAAGGCCTTTTGTATGGTATGTAAGGTCAGTGGGCACTCCACCCTCTGGAAGCATTGCCCTAAAAGTACAGCTACTCCCACCATTGTTTTGACAGTCATAAATTCATCCCTCGGCCCTCCAGCCGAAGGTCCAATATTTGTGGCTCCGAATCGCGGTTGCTACCACGCATGCCAGGTCCAAGGATTTGAAGATACTGGGGCACAAATCTCGCTTATACGGGAAGGCGAAGTCCCTTATGGGGCTGAAATTGAAAACCACAATCTTATCGCAATAGAGAGTATCAACAAGGTAAAATTGACCTCACAGAACTCGCATCTGCACTCTTGCAGCTGCAAAACATATTCTTGGAAGATATGATCTCCTTCTGGCCTCTCACAATCACAAGCAGGCACAGTTAGGATGCGCTCACACCAAATGCGTCGCGTCATGTCGCGTCGAGTCACGCTAGTTCATGACTCACTGTGAATCGCCAACCCAGTTTAACACTGCTTTCTCTGGGCCTTTGAAAGAAACCGTTCACACCAAATGCATTGAGTGATGTCACTTTGCATTGAGTCAAATTACAAACAGAGCTGGACCTATTTTTGACGTCAGTCATAGTGAGTCTCACGTGCCGATCGGAACTATGCTGGTCGAACTACTGATAAACTTGGTTCGGGAGCAGCCTCCTGTTTATGATGCTAAAAAGTGACCCCAAACACCATGATTGTGACTTCATTGCCACTTTAAGTAAAGAAGTTGCTGCTGCAGTGTCATGCACAGGTAAAAGTAAAAAATGTTATTAACTTTAAACCATTTATTATGATTTGAGCAATACATTTTGATTGTATATTACTATGGACTATAGGTTAACCTAAATTAGCATCTCAAAATGGCCAAAATTATCAATATCCCTTTTCTTTCCATAAGCCTCTCATTTATAATAATCATGTAATCTGTTATGTTAGGTAGGTTTTCCACTTTTCATGTAGTCTAAAAATCTGATATTAACGTTTTTTACACGGTTTAAATCTCAAAAGTAAATGTGGAGCTCTCCCCCAAAATTACCTGGTAATGAAATACTCGAAATGTCAATGTTTTCTTTTAACCTTGGAAAAATAACTTCGTTGATCTCTCTCTCTCTCTCTCTCTCTCTCTCTCTCTCTCTCTCTCTCTCTCTCTCTCTCTCTCTCTCTCTCTCTCATTACACCTAGTGTATTTCAACATGAAGTAAGTATATATATATATATATATATATATATATATATATATATATATATATATATATATATATATATATATATATATATATATATATATATATATATATATTTATATATATATATATATATATATATATATATATATATATATATATATATATATATATATATATATACATATGTGTGTGTGTGTAATTTCTATTGTTTCTCTTGATCTCTCAGTTAATTCATTTAGAATTGTATCTTTCAGTTATCTTGTACAATTCAATAAAAATAAAACTTACCTTAGAAAAATGGCCATTTTTTCGTATTGCTTTCTCAATTGAATGTCCTCTTAGCTCCATCAGCTTGAAATTTTCATTTGTCATCCTAAAAAAATTGCAGAATTTTTCTGGATGATTTACAAGGTCAGGGAATAAATGGTTGAAATTGCCAAATTGTGGCCTCTTGGTGTTCAAATGATGCACCCAGATTCTAGGCTTAATTTTTTTACGTTTGCAATGCCAAAGCCACACCAAAGCATTAATTTCAGCAAGAGAATATGTACCCATTCTCACAAAAAGCTACTTTGCCACTTTCGCAGAAATAAGATGCAAATGAGTACAGACTTGACCTAAGTTGATGCATTTGGTGTGAACATGGTTTAGTCAAAATGACTTGCATCAAATGAATTGACGTGACTCGACTCAACGCGATGCATTTGGTGTGAACGCACCCTTAATCTACATCAAGCTGCTTCAAAAACACTGTCAGTGCCACATGAGTGCTATGAACAGTGCCAAGCTCCACCTATCTCGAAAGTGGAGCCCTTACCAAACCTAATTCCCTTGCCTGGCCTCACCTTAGTACCGGCGCCAGAACACACACCATATCTCCCTCTAGGAGAGCCAAAATTTGACGCAGATTCCCTGCCAGTCCCACTTGAGGGCCCTGAGCAGTGCCATGCTCTGTCCGTCCAAGATGTCGAGCTAACCTCAGTTGTAAGTCCTACGCCTGGCCCTGCCGAAAGGACAGTACCAGAGCCAAATCCAGCTGTAATTCCTGCGCCTGGCCCTGCCCTTGTGACAGTACCAGAGCAGCACATAGATCTCCCTTCAGGAGATCCCAGTTTGTAGACCCCCCCCCCCATCTTTGTCTGGCCTGGCCCCACTACTGGTGCAGGAAAGAGAGCCAGCCCGAAATTTACTAGGGTATATTCCAGATTCCCGTGACCTCAGTGGAAGCTTGGCCCCCGATGAGTCCTCGCAATCCATGTCTGAGTTGGTCATCGTAACCTGCGAGTCATGCACGCCCACGAAAACTTCTTCATCTGTGTCCCAAGCCTCGGAAAACTATGTCCTGATGGAAAATTCAGCCATATCTCAGCTCACTGCAGAAATAAAAAAAATGCACCGACAGATAGTAGAAATTATTAGCACTGTCAGTGCTTCAGCTGTCATAGCAGCAGGAGTAAATGGCACCCCAGTACCTTCCTTGGATTCAGCTTCACCGACTCCTGCAAACTTAAACTATCAGTCTAAAAGCAGGTCAAAGAAGAAAAACCAAAGATGTAGAAGTTCCAGGCAGCCAAGAGCCTCCAGCTCTCATGGCACTTGTACCTATATGGCACAGGACCACCTTCACTTCAGTAATTTGGCCAAGTCACTCCTTTATTCTCTTTCTCTGTAACTTGTAAATTATTCTCCTCTTGTAATTTTGTAATGTTTTCCTAATTTTGAAAGATAATCTTTGTTAACCTCACTTTACGTCTTTTAATGGCAAACTTTTACTTGCATCATACTCTGCTCAATGTAGAGTGACATAAGCCAGATACAATTGACTTTTCCCTTTCATGCAATTGCTTGCATGATTAATCTAAAAACCTTGCACTATGGAAAAATTGTTTGTATTTAAACTTACCCAAGTTTGTATTGAAATAATTACCTTTTAACCTGAACTTGTGCCATGTGTATACGTGCAGAATATTACAAAAAAACGAAACGTCGAGGAATAAATATGTACAAGAAAGGTGAATCTTAATTGTCCATCAGCTTACGTGCGTGTTGTATGTATGTATGTATGTATGTATGTATATATGTATGTATGTATATATATATATATATATATATATATATATATATATATATATATATATATATATATATATATATATATATATATATATATATATATATATGCTTATCCTTGCGTAAGTGTACTTTTGTTTGGGTGTGACAGGTATTCATTCGGACAGTAAAATCGTGATTCACTCAACTCATCTTCCTCACCAGGGCTGGAGTTCACAAAAACAGGCAGAGGCGAAGAGAAAGAGACGATATAAAAAAAGGCCCAGGATGACGGTTGCCAGCAGCATGGATAAGACCAGAGCTGAAGGGGTGAGAACGGAGTGCTCTAGAAAACGAGAGAGAGAGAAACCACATGCATTTTGTTTAGAATTCAGTAGTTGATATCTGAAGTATTTATTCACCTTTAGAATATTAGATGCGATGATTGATAACCTATCGACATTTTGGCATAATGTTCAGTGCTTGAAATATATATTCAGATAGAAGAATGGTGATGACAACATTATCAATGGGACAAATACTATGGTTGTAGGTTACTTACATATTTTGTGTATAAAGAAAATCTAAATATTCGCCAGTTTCTGTCAATCAAATTATCAATTCAAACTACCAGCTAATATGTAATACATGGAGATGCTGCCATATTCTTTCTTGTTATTTAGTTAGTGGTATATTGCTGGTATAGTATTTTCAAGCATATGTTTTTATACATAAAGAGTTTTTGTGGTCCCTGTTTGTTAGGGTATTTCTGCAGACGTACCATAGACGGCCCCCCATATGTAACTTGTATCAGTTGAGACTCATAGAAGGCATTCATCAGGCACTGGTTCATGGAAGTGGTGTATAACGTAAGCTGCTCATGTCGACAGTCAATCCAAAAGGATACCTAGTCTATTCACTATGCCATACTATTACTGAACCTTAAAGCCACTAAGGAGAGGGTCATATGATAAAACTGTGAAATGATTCCAAGTTGCTAACTAGAATTTCCACAATCAACCCTCTATCAGGTACACTAACTTTAAGGTACTACCCATATGAATTCTTCCCAGTAAAAACTACCTGAGAACCCTACCAATATACTAAATTCATTAAAGGCAATTCTAAACATCTGAGAGGTAAAATATCTCGTAAAGTCATCAAAGTTTTATCCTGGTTAGCAAATACTGTCGATACCTGCTCAATTCTCAGCAGAATAGCAATTGACATACTGGCAGTCGCTTCTATGATCATAACAACTACAACTATTAATGGCGCAGCCCTCTTACTCCTAAAAGAGAACTGAAAAATCTAAATTTGGAAGTCATATTAAAGTCTTCCTATTCCTATCCCAAACCCTAATTGATTTATCCAAACCTGTAACAGATCAGACAGATTACGTCCGATATACTAATTAACCCCCCAAAAAATCCTAAGTAACAAAACTTTATTCTGTAACTCTATACCCAAAGATATTGCGTCAGACGACCACTACACATCATAATATTCCTACATAATAACACACAGGCCTAACCTCACTACGAAATTAGCCAATGCCACGATTCCCAAAGTCATGTGAATGTCAGACTTCAGCATAAAAACAAAAGCAAGAATCTCTAAGATACCCGATCTCAAAACGGGAAGGAGAAAAAACAAACAAACAAAAAGACATTCACGTATCTTTAAAACTCTACGGTATTTTGCACTTAATTTTAACTAAGTATTGCAACATATAAGAGCAAAAACTGAACTCGGACAGTTAAAGATTTGTATAACTGTACGGACCAACGTCCTCCCCAGTTGAAAAAAAAAAAAAAGCTACAAGTTACGCCCATTTAAACAACATTAAAAAAAACCAAGAGAGAGAAAAAAGAAAAAGAAATGATCATAACCACAGTACAATCCAGGAATTAACCCACACGATTCCCATTACCCTGTCTTTGTAATTTTAGATATATTTGTCAACCGAGACACACCCGTGTTCTCATCTAGAACAACTCAACTGATTCGTGACATTTATTTTCACAAAAACCCTATCTCCCACAGCAAAGCAACTTTAACTCTATCTGTCTTTGTATTGCTCCTCTCTACCATGTCTCGCTTTTTCATTTCAAGATTCTTAGCAAGACGTGTATATTTCTCTTTCGTGGTGCAAACAAGCTCCCTGATTGTTTCATCGCCTAATGGAATAGGCAACAAATCGAACGCACCCTGCACTGGGTAACCAAACAGTGCCTCATTGGGAGACATGCCATAGGTATCCATTGTATTTATACTATGTTGCACCTGTGGAATATATCGATCCCAATTTATGTCGTTACCCCTACCATCATTCAAAGAGCCTCAATGACCTTCCTATTTGCACGTTCGCACAGCCCATTAGCTTCTGGTCTATAGGGAATAATAGTGACTTTCTGAATGCCCATTACATCCGCAAGACACTGTAATGTCCTATTCAAAAATTCTCTACCATTATCTGTAATCAGAATCTTGTGAACCCCATAACGGCAAATATACCCGTTAAAGAATGCGATTGCCAACTCTTCCACTGTTTTATGCCTCAATGGAAAAATCTCTACGAACCTAGTTAATTCATCAACAACCTCCAACAGGTGCCTATGGCCATAACTAGATTCAACCCATCACAAATTGAACAACTTCTCACAAAGACTTCTACCAATGTGACCATATTTTCCAAAAGAATTGTCCCTGTACAGTCTGATACATTTTCTCAATCCCCAAATGCAGACTGCCAGACCTACGTGAACAATATTTAGCACCGTAGGTACTAAACTCCTAGGAACAACTATTTGCGTCGTATCACCCTTATCCTCACTATTCCTCATTCTGTATCTAATTTCCGTAACTAACAAATTACTCTAATCCACGGCCTGCAAAAGGCAGCTTATAACCCTTCCTAACTAATTCCCCTCTAAGAAACGCTTTTGCGTATCCCAGAATCTCATCTTCATCTTGCTTAGCTTCTACCAAACTAATATCCCAGTCTATGCCATCCCCAGTTACATAACATACATGAGTACCCTCTGCATAAGAAAAACTTCTACTAAGGGAGTCTGCTACGACATTCTGTCTACCCTCTATATACCTAAGCTTAGCATCAAAATCCCTGATCATCAGATACCACTGAGCTCTTTTTAGGGAAAGATCCGGCTTATTAAAAAGATCCAAAAATGGCTTATGGTCCGTCAGCACCTCTTACTTGATTGCCCAAAATCAACATCTTAAAGTATATCAAGCTAGACACAACAGCAAAGGCCTCTTTGTCTACTACTGACCATAACCGTTCATTACTACTTCGTGTCTTAAACTTCCTACTGTAAAATGCAATTGGATGGAGTCTTCCATCGAACTTCTACATAAGGCACTCCCCTATACCATCATAACTAGCGTCCATTACCAACGTGAAAGGACGTTCCAAATCAGGAAACTTCAACACTGGGGGATTTACTAAGGCATGCTTAATCTTCTGAAAACCTACTTGCTGTCCATCTCCCCTTACAAACTGCACATCATCCCTCAGGACATCTGTCAAGGGAGATGCCAGAACAGAAAAACCCTTCACAAATCTACAGAAAAATCCAGCTATGCCTAAAAATGACCGAATCTGCTTCTTATTCTTGGGGGTGGCAAAATCTACAGTTGCCCTAACTTTATCATAATTCACTCTAACACCCTCTTTAGAAATGACATGACCTAAATATACTATCTGCCTCTTGAGAAAATTACAGTTAGCTAATTTTACCTTCAAACCTGCTAACCTAAGCTTCCTAAAAGCCTCCCTAAGAACTTCTGAATGTTCTTCTACTGAATAAGTGGCAACTAAAATATCATCCGTGTATAGATATATGGACTTCCCTAACAAGCCATGCAAAACTGTATTCATTAGCCTAGTAAGTGTCATCGGACTGCCTGATAAACCAAATGGCATTTGCGTGAACTCATAAGGCCCCTTTGGCAAAGAGAAAGCCATGTACTCTCGACTCTCCTCCCTAAGCGATACTTGCAAATACCCGTGCATCAGATCAATTGGGGAATAAATATTCTTGCCCCAATCTCTATAAATAAATCTGGTAAACATACCACAGAGTAGCAATCAAGAATGGTTTTCTCATTCAACTTCCTAAAGTCTACACAAACTCGGAATGAACCATCCTTCCTAGGGACTGCCAACAACGGAAAGTTAAAAGGCGAGGAACTGGGCCTAACGATGCCTTCTTCCTCCCACTTATTGACCTCTTGCTCTACCTGTTCTCTAATCTTAAAAGGAATTCTATATGAAGGAACAAAAATAGGCTTAGTTTTGCCCTCCAACTGGACCTTGTTTTCTAACACATTTGTTAATCCTAACTTATCCCCTTGAGCGCAACTATGTCTGCAAACTCGGCCAGAACATCTACTACCCCGGCATATTCTTTATAATCAGCACTGGCTAACTAATCCCTAAAAACTTGCCTTCTAGCTTTTAAATCTGCTTCTGAAAAATTACAAAAATCCCTGACAATAGCCACTGAATTATCTTCATTGACCCAGTCAACAAAGTTGATTGCATAAGTACCCTTCTGATGATTGCGAACTGAATCATTACAGTTTAGCAATTCCACTCAAGTATACCCTAAACTCGATACCCTATTTATAGAACCCGTACACACTACCTCCTTCAGCTTTTCGCTACACTCATCCACACACATCTGTCTGGATTTATGCACTCCTTTCACTTGAACTTTCACCATAGCAACCATACCCAGACCAAGCACCATATCATCTGTCAAATTCCCCTTATAACACCTATTATCCACTGACACGTTCAGCATCCACCTACAGATCCTCATGTACACCTGATCCATCATCATCCACTATTCTCACATCCGTCCCCTCATACAGCACAAACACCCCAGGTACTCCCACAGTTATACCACACACCCCTGCATGAAACAAGATCTTTCGTCTCTGGCATGCTGGATGACCCAGTAACAACATATTCCCCAAAGCACCCCCTTGTATAACCAAAAATGGTTCTGTCAAAGTTCTATCCCCAAGCGATAAATCTACATCTACATATCCCAAAATTCATAACCTATTTGCGTGAATATCACATATAGTTTCTTTAGAAGGTCTCAATGATTGATCGGAAAACATCAATCTGAACAACCCATAATTCATCAGATTAGTAGAGGCACCTGTATCTATAAAGACCCTTACATTTATACCATGTGCAGATCCAATTACGACTGGCTTTTGACAACCCTCCCAGAAGTCCTGTATCCCAAGAAACACCCATCCAGTTTTCCTTTACAACTGATCGGCCTTTAGACAACATCCGCCGATCACAAGATCCCCTCGAAAAATCCACGTGAGGAACTTTCTTATCTGAGCAACCAAAATTCTGAAATGCAGGCCTACCATTATAGTGCCTCTGAGACGGACAGGACTGCCAAAGATGACCATAACTCGTACAACTGCCACAATATTTAACACCGCAAAATCTCTTAATGTGTCCCTGCACATTACAGTTACAGCAATGAACCCATGGGATCCAAGAACCTAAACCAACCATTGATCTTTGGCTATTCCAACTTTCAACAAAACCCTTCAGACCACAGACCGAATCTCCGTGTCCTACACAACCATAGGCTGATCTAAGGAATCTCTGATCACTATTTTCTCTCCTCATTTTTGCAGCTTTCTGCTTCGTAAATAAACCCATTAACTTATTCTTGGCTGATCACAAATGCAAAATCTCCCAAGTCCTGCGAAAGGACACTCCTTACAGATAAAACCAAGAAAAAAAAACAATTTCCCTGAAATAATTCCCATACAACACAAAACCTAGAATGTTTATTCCCTTTACTCTAACAATTAATTCCCAAAACTCAAAAGAAGGTATTAATCAAACCCACAATCAAATGCAAAGTTAATTAAACCCACAATTAAATTCAAAATTAACAAAACCCTCAGTTCAATTCAGAATTAAGTAAGCCCAAAATTAAATTCAAAATTAATTAAACCCAGAATTAAATTAAACCCCAAATTAAATTCAAAATTAACTAACCCCACAATTAAATCCAAAGACCCATGAGAAAAAAAACTGGCTGAGCACACAGCTGATTCCAAAAGTGGGTCAAAATGGCCTCGCATCTTAAGGCTAAAAAAAAAAAAAAAAAAAAAACACTCACCCCCCAGTAAAGAGAATGGGAATCCACTCTCACATATAGAAAACGGAACTCAAGCAGACGGACACGAGAGTGAGAGAGAGAGAGAGAGAATTTGTCCCTTGCCCCCTCACTGCAACACCTTACCCTATCACTCCCGTCCAAGGCCTGCTGAAGCCTGCAGAAGAAACGCTTAGCGCAAGACCCCGAAAAGAGATGAGCTCACCTCTCCTGTCGTCAAGGCACCAGATTGCCAAGTAAGCTTATAGCAACTGCTCCCACTTTACATACACATACGTATGCACCCAAAATAACACGTACGTGTGTACTTATAAAAATAAGAAAAAAGTAAAAAAACTAAGAAATGTATACACACTTGCATAAGAAATGTTTACACAGTAATTCAACAAATGTCAAATAAATTCCTACCCAATTATCAAAGTCCTCAGAGATAACACAACAATAAAATATTCCCCTTTATTAAACCCTAAATGCCGATGTGAACTGCCGATTGCTGTATATAAAAAACAAGAAATATAAGACACTCCCACAATGCAAATGCACTGCATAAGGGTATGGCAGAGAAGGCAAGAGACTCCACCCAAACTAATGACGTCACTGACATGTCACTCAGGCGAATATTAGTTGCAGAGCAATGAAAATTTAACAATAAAAAAAATAACAACACTTACATATGCCTCTGCTTAACGGCACGGGAATTCTCTCACCACAGACAGACAGAGAGGGAGAGAGAGAGAGAGAGGGAAAAAAAACCCTTGCTTATTTTGCATGTTTTAACACATACAAGCGGTCAAGATACTGCAACTACTTTACACTATACACCTTATATATGTATAAACACTCGCCAGTATGAACTAACGCCCTCTTAATACCCATATTAAAACCCTGCGCCCTGTGACGCATCATTAAAACACACACAGAAAGTCGCCTCAAAAAAAAGCATGTCTCGCTCAACAGCAGCTTCCTAAGCTGAATTGTTGACCCCAACAAAACCCTATTCTGTGATGCCAATACCAGTATTTAATAAAATATGTCTCTTCAGAAGCATAACCCTAACTATCATTTATCTATCTATGTCCAATACCGCTGCCAACCACTGTTAATGGCTCTCCCAGGTCAAGAAGGGCCATCTTTTATTGGTGTATATGTTTTAAGAACAGAATCAATCATCTAACTTCTTTAAGATGTCTGTGGTAGCCATGGCTCATCCCTGGGTCAGCAAATCCCTTCTCCTTTGTCGACTTCTCTCACTAAACCTATCTTTACACAAAGGCCTACTGGAATTAAACACTGAGAAGCAAAACTAGACTTTATTGACAAATTTAATGAAAGTAACTCAGCAAAAGCTACAGTCGTGAATTTGAGTGAATCACACCTCCCATAAATGGAAAACATAACTAGAGGAAATACTGTTTCACAAACAAGCATATGACTAATTCTATACCAAGCAATACTAGTGAATAACACCCTGGTCATCAAACAAAGTAATAAGGTCATAATTATTCTAGACCACAATATTTGTCATATAGTATGTAAGAGTAAAAACACCACTTCCCAAATATTCGTCCTCTCAGGATGAAATCAGAATTCCTGTTGAAAGAAACATATATTAAAACCTGAAATGGTGTTCCAAGACATTTATATTCAAAACAGAAAAATGCACACTGAAAAAGTACATGGGAAAATTCATCATGTAGACATCGATTAATTTCACTGCCTCCCAACCAGGAAATTTTCCACTAAAGTCTGGAAAAGAATAAATGTCACTGGGCGATCTTACTTATTTTTTCTATGATCTAGATAATGTATCTTCATAGTGGCGGTTTCTTTAAACACTACACCAGGCTAAAATTTTGCACATATCAGCCGCCCAAGATCGAGGCTGTCTCCCTGTGAGATTCACTGTTCCTCTCATAAATATCCCATGTGAGATAGCACACACACACACACACACACACACACGCACGCACATACCCCACCGGAACCTGGGCACTTCCGTCAGATCGGTTCAGTGTTCTATCATGCTGTTCCCATGCGCTTGGACCGTGACAGATCCAAATGCACTTGCAGCAGAAGTGCCACTGCAAGGCCAGCACATAGTTCTTCACTGCTGACCAAAGTCAATCCAGACTTAATATATGTTCCACTTACACTCTGAAATGCATTGAGCAATTTCAACCAAACTTAGTATACATATGACTTACTATCTCGAAAAGAACACTGTGGGGGCAAGACATCACTAGCTCCAAAGGGCACCAAAGGGGTTGGGGGTGGAAGTGTTTCCCTGAAATGGGGCTGGCTCTGCCAGTGAAACAGGTCTGGTTATTTCCTCAGACTCAGTAACTTTACGAATTTATCATACCTAATTTCGGTATACTATGTATGACTTACTATCTGGAAAAGAATACTGTGGGGGTAAGACATCAATGGCACCAAAGGGGGTGGGGGTTGGGAACGGACTGACAGAGAATGAGAGGGAGAGGAAGTGAGACAGAGACAGAGAGAGAGAGTAGAGGGGATGTTAGGGAGAAGAAAGAGGGAAAGAGACAGGGAGGGTTGGAGACAGAAAGAGAGAGAGAGAGAGAGTTTATTGGTTGTCATTCAGAGTTTTCCCGGGTAACACTGGGTTGTCAGCTAATATATATATATATATATATATATATATATATATATATATATATATATATATATATATATATATATATATATATATACGTATATATATATATATATATATATATATATATATATATATATATATATATATATATATATATATATATATATATATGTGTGTGTGTGTGTGTGTGTGTGTGTGTATGTATGTGTGTGTGTGTATGTATGAATGAATTTATGTATATATGCTTCCGTTCCTAATATCCCTGTTGATTATTTGTGCTAATTTTTAATTTTCATGTTTTTTTCTCATTATTTGTGTGATTTACCTAAAGAAGTATGATCATGTGACTATTATTAAGCGAACAACCTTATATCATAATAAAAATAGATAATTGCAGCAAATAATTTCCTCAAAAATAATGTTGTTTTCATTCTAAAATCTTTTCATTTAGTGTATTTCTTTCTTGGTTTTCTTTCCATATTCAATATATTTCCTTGATATTTTTACTATGGTTAATTTCCATTTATTCTGCAATCTATAAGATCATAGCTCAGGTGTTTAAGCCTTTCACGAAGTTCATTTCTCTGATGCGATGTGCATAGAACGTCAGTTTAAACCTTCAGTGTTCTTTTCTTTCTATTTTCCTGGTCCTTCACTCGGGATCCTTCGACCCCCATGCCCCCACCCACACCTTCCACTCCCCTGAGGTTATTTGGTGCTGTCAGCCTAATGCGTCGGCTGGCAAAAGTGGGCGTGTTGTTGTTCTCACGACCCAAGTGGTCATTTCTCTTCGTACACGCAATCCGTGCGTCTTTTGGTCGTCTCTTAGAGTGAACTTGGCAGTCATGTGGGATGCACGGCCTGAGTGGCTCCGGAAATGTGTTTTTGGGAGATCGTGATGGCTGACCCTTTCCTGTATGATTATTTCAGTAATTATTAAAAGAGGACCAGAAAATAAATGACCAAAGTTATTATAATAGTAACAAATAACAATTAAAAACAGAACCCATAAATACTAGTTGTGTATCATCATATCGTTCAGGTTCTCTACAGGTGAGCCTTAAATTCCAAGAAAAAAAAATTATCACACACACACGCCCGCACGAACTCACAGTGGACGTAATGATATGAAAATAAAGGCTCAGTTAACAGGTTTCAATCTGTAATACATGACAGGTCATATTCTGAAAACCTACTCTTATATCACGAAATTTAGGGGATTACATATCTACCGTGAAAATAAAACTGCAAAAGAAGAGAATTGTTGCAGATGACAAAGGATATCAAATACTCTAATTTGGTGACCCCAAATTACATCAAATAATTAATGGTTTTTATGTCCGGACACTGAGAGTGCCATTAAGCCAATAGTGTTTTACGAGACATATGTTACTTTGCATGGCATAAAGTGATACTCGAGGAACATCCTTCTTCAATATATATTCATTTAGCTGAGCTGTGAGGAGATGGAGAGACCGGACTCCTTGATAAAGGGTTGCTCCCAGTCACCGAACTTGTCCTGGGATTCCTTCTTGACCAGTCCCTATAAATCGTCTCTCCAGATACAAAGCTAAGCCGGGTTGAGCTAAGTAAGTAATATTTCACAGCGGGAACAAACAGCGTCTGATTTACGTCTGCTCTCTTCGTCTCCTTCCCTGTTTCTTGATGTAAGATTTCAGTCCAAGAGTATGTACACCAGTGCCTCCGGGCACCGGTTTTTTATTTTTTATGATAAAATTACGTTGAAATGTGAACTGCAGGTGAGTATAGTATTATTATTATTATTATTATTATTATTATTATTATTATTATTATTATTATTATTATTATTATTATTATTATTATTATTATTATTATTATTATTATTCAGTAGATGAAACCTATTCATATGGAACAAGCCCACAGGGGCTATTGACTGGAAATTCAAGCTCCAAAGAATATGGTGTTCATTAGGAAGAAGCAAGACCAAGAGCAAGAGGAAGTAAAGGGAAATACAGAAAGAAGACATACCACTTATTAAAAAAGAAAAAAAATTAATAAATAGATAAAAAATGTATTAAAATGCAAGAAGAATAGTATTAGGGTAGTAATGCATTGGATTTTCGCTTGGACATCTGAAGTTCCAGCTGAACGACATCCTCTGGGAAGCTGTTCCACAGTCCAATGGTGTGAGGAATAAAGAACCTCTGGAACTGGGAAGTTCGACAGCAAGGCACATTCACTGCATATTGGTGCTGCTTTTCAGCGAATCTGGTTGCTCAATTGATCAGGGATCAGTTGTGAATGTCAACGATTTCTGCTGAAATACAGCTTATGAAAAAGTGACAAACAAGAGACCATCTGTCGATGGTCCAAGTCATAACTGCGAATATTAGGAAACAGAAGCCTACCACCCCGAACCACTCTATCTAAAAGAGATAAATCTCTGGCAGAAGCAGACATCCTCACCAGAGAACAGTATTCCAGTAAAGGAAGTATTGTACAAATGACCTAAAGCAGGTTGCATTGATTTTATCACTGTTATAAATATATGAGGCCTTATGAACAATACCTAACTTTCGTGCAGGATTTGCTGAAACTTTCATTAGATGTTTCTCATTAGATTAAGTCAAAATTTACACCCAGAATAGCTAAAGCTTCAGACTCATTTAGCAAACTTTCATCAACCTGAAGGGGAGGATGGGGATGGAAATCTGTATGAAATCTGCTCATCAATAGCATTTTCATTTTACTGGAGTTCAGTCTCATACCCCACCTACTTCACCATTCCCTGATCCGGTCCATGTCCCAGTTGAGGATAAGGGCAGCTTCATTTTTCATAAGTGGAGACTTTACTACACCCACAAGTGTTGTATCATCGGCATACTGAACAATCTGGTTTTTCAGGCCAACAACCATATCACTTGCATAAACTAAAAATAACAGTGGACCAAGAACACTGCCCTGTGGAACTCCAGACACAATAGGTGTTGGTTCACTAACTATCCCATCCACAGCAACTCGCTGCTGCCTACCTGTAAGGAATCTTGAAGTAATCCTAAAACATATACACCCACTCCAAGATTCTGAAGTTTATAAATAAGTGCCTCGTGATTTACCAAATCGAAAGCAGCACTAAAATCTATTTGAATTACTCTGCACTCAAAACCCTTATCAAGGTTCCTTGCAAATGGCATGTCAAGTCTAAGAGAGCATCACAGGTACCTAACTGCTTCCTGTAAGCATATTGAATATCAACTAACAGTCCTTTAGATTCCACATACTTATATAATGGCTTAAAAGTAAGTTTTTCAGCAACTTGGGAGAATAGGGATTGGCCTGTAGTTACTGTAGTCTGCAGATATGCCACTATTTGGAACAGGCACTGTATTACTAAGCTTGCACTCATCCACAAAGATATACGACAACATAAAAATCTGTAGAATCTAGTAATCTATCTAGGGAGACAAACACACTAGAAACGTTTTTTAAAAACAAAGGGAAGAAACCATCAGGATCTTCTCCACCCCAGCTATCAAGATTATCCAGAATTTTCTTAACATGCCTGGTTCAGGATGACAAGTATCAGGGAGAGGGACATCCTCAGCTGATTGCTGAGCTTCAAAAACTCGATGAAGTGGTCTAGGGAGCAGCACTGGGTCTTGGTTTTGGAGTATATTATGTCAAATTCATCTTCATACCTAGGGCTAGTATCAATTATTTGCTGGATACCTTGCACTGAGTGAGATCAAAACCGTATCATCGGTGTAACAGATTGTTTATTGTTATCCCTAAACATTGCATCCGATTTGAAATGAGTTCAGAGTAACATTCAGGGCATCTGTGTACGTTTTAAATGGATACAGTGAGAGAATGCCACCTGACAAAGTCCTTTTTGGAGCAGAGGTTCTGTGACAAAACATTATCTCATTTTACACAGAATTACTAAGTGGATAACCAGCAATATAATATACCAATTAGAGAGAAGGGTACACCTCTAATGTGCAGCTTCAAAAGGAGTTTCGGACAGTTTTCTCCTCTAAAAGCTTTTCTTACATCAACAAAATATGAGACAACCAGAGAGGCTTATAATTAGTAATGGTTCAACAATTCTTTCAGGAAATAGATGTAATTATCAACTGATTGGTTAGCTTTAAATCCATGATGGTTTGCTGAAGAACTGGCTCAAATGCCTTTGGTGCAGTTATCAAGATTTCACTGAGAAGTTGCCTGGGTCAGCTGCATCTTTTAGCTTGTTTTCAATTAATTGTATCAAGTAAACAAAGAGTAAGGGTTTTTGGAGAGCTGGTGAATCATGCACAATTTAATTTGAAGCTTAATTCCATTATAACCCATCTCACGCATACAGTTACACCCCATTAAATTAGTGCAGTTGAATGTTTCCTGATTACTCTCCTGGTATTATATTCATCTCACACTTTTCTCCTGGAAAATTGTCCCTGGATTGCAAGCTATTTTTATAGTACAACAATAAGCACTTCCACTTACTGAACAGTCCCTATAGACAGGAACTCAGATCATGAGTTGCAGTGAGATACGACGAAAAGTGCTCGCCTCTCTCTCTCTCTCTCTCTCTCTCTCTCTCTCTCTCTCTCTCTCTCTCTCTCTCTCTCTCTCTCTCTCTCTCTCTCTAGTATTTACGGGTCGATTTTCAGACCTTAGAGGACACGATATATTTTACATCGCTTCTATAAGTTACTTGCCTAACTTCAAAGTATGAACACAATACAGAGTTGATAAAATCAAATTATAGTGTATATTCACCATTCTCCTAAACTTAGATCAGAGGAAAAATGAAATTAAATGGAGGGGTACTGAAACACACTTGTTGAATTTACACTTAAAATTAATTTAATAACTAAAGGTTAAACATATCAATTGGGTACTTATATAAGAGATAAATGAAAATGAACTTCTCAAAAAGGGGTTACAGTTCAAAGGCACTCAAACTAAAGCTACAAGTTTCAAAGTGTAAGGGTATAACAAGGCAGCGAGTAAGAGGCAGGTTCAAGGTATTCTGATGTATTGACAAAAAATTTCTGACAGGTCAAGAACTCTTGCAAGCGTAAAAGTAGCATTTGACAGTAGGGAAAAACGGTGGGATGTTTATATACAATTAGATGTGTTTTCTCACACCTGAAGAATGGTTAACAATATATACAATTTATGAAGAGATTTTCAAATACATCTGGTTGGAAAGCTTGCAATGCCTTACATACATTAATAATTACAGTTCTAGCAAGGACATAAAGTATCTTCTGAAAGATGCATAAAAGATCATTTGAATCGGAGTGCTGAATCTGTGTTTCCTGAGAGTACTTGGTGCATCATGTAGATTTTGTTTTGAAGTGAGGATGGCCTGAGGGTCCTGGCGACAGGTCTGGACCTCACAGTGTCCGTCTCTGCGTCGGTCTGCTGCTGTGGGTGGTTGTGTAGGCTCCGTCGACTTGTGGGCCAGGTGGACGGCATCAACTGTCTTCAGGAAATCGTCAAGGTCCATGGTTGATGCACTGGGGGTCGCCGTGACTGTTTGGCGGGGTAATTGTGTGAGTAGGACCTCTCTCACATGGTCCAGCATAGTCTCTGGTTGGCCATCTATGGTGGGGATCATAACTAGTCGCCGCAGTTGCTTGTAGACGTGCAACGGTCACTGGTCTCCTATTGCTGTCTCCACATTGTCTAGGAGTTTCCTAGCTCTGAGGGCGGGCAGCATGCTGAAGAGCGACCTAAGTTGGGCCTTCAGCGTTTCGTAGGTGATGGTTGTCTGTTGGTCGGCGAGCCATTCTGCGATCTGCTCAAAGACATCGTCTGATAGGTCAAGAACTCTTGTGAGCATAAAATTAGCATTTAACATTAGGGAAAAACAGTGACATCTAAATACAGTCAGATGTGTTTTCTCACACCTGAAGAATGGTTAATAATTCTATAAACAATTTAGGAAGAGATTTCAAATACGTATGGTTGGAAAGCTTGCAATGCCTTACATGTATCAGTATTACAGTTCTAACAAGGACATAAAGTATCTTTTGAAAAATGCATAAAAGGTCATGTGAATTGGGAGTGCTAGATCTGTGTTTCCTGAGAGTACTCGGTGCGTCATGTAGATTTTGTTTTGAAGCGAGGATGCCTTGAGGGCCCCGGCGACAGATCTGGACCTCACAAGGGCACTCACCCTTTTTAAGTCCACAAACACATGACTACACAACACCAGATAAAAGGTCAGTTCCAAAGTTTAGCCAAGAAACTATTCGTTCATATGGAATATGTTAATACTCATATGTTTTTTGCAATATTTGTTTCAGGAATTGATAATAGAATTTGTCCCTTCTTTTAGTAGAGTACCTACTTTCAATTCCAGCTCACTTGCAGTTGTGAAAATACAATTTGTGCCATTTCCTATTCTTCATTCTTTACTCTCAGCACATACCCTTTCCATTTGGCTTAAGCATCGCAGCCTGCCTTCGTTGTTTGCTACGCAGTACACGTAATCAGCTCACACTGTTTTCCTTTACCCTTCATAACCCTGACTCCGTTGTGTGCTACGCAGTACACGTAATCAACTCACACTGTTTTTCTTTACCCTTCTTAACCCTGACTTCGTTGTTTGCTACACAGTACACATAATCAGCTCACACTGTTTTTCTTTACCCCTCATAACCCTGACTTCGTTGTTTGCTACGCAGTACACGTAATCAACTCACACTGTTTTGCTTTACCCTTCTTAACCCTGACTTCGTTGTTTGCTACGCGGTACACGTAATCAGCTCACACTGTTTTTCTTTACCCTTCATAACCCTGACTTCGTTGTGTGCTACGCAGTACACGTAATCAACTCACACTGTTTTTCTTTACCCTTCATAACCCTGACTCCGTTGTGTGCTACGCAGTACACGTAATCAACTCACACTGTTTTTCTTTACCCCTCATAACCCTGACTCCGTTGTGTGCTACGCAGTACACGTAATCAGCTCACACTGTTTTTCTTTACCCTTCATAACCCTGACTTCGTTGTTTGCTACGCGGTACACGTAATCAGCTCACACTGTTTTGCTTTACCCTTCTTAACCCTGACTTCGTTGTTTGCTACGTGGTACACGTAATCAACTCACACTGTTTTTCTTTACCCTTCATAACCCTGACTTCGTTGTTTGCTACGCGGTACACGTAATCAGCTCACACTGTTTTGCTTTACCCTTCTTAACCCTGACTTCGTTGTTTGCTACGTGGTACACGTAATCAACTCACACTGTTTTTCTTTACCCTTCATAACCCTGACTCCGTTGTGTGTTACGCAGTACACGTAATCAACTCACACTGTTTTTCTTTACCCCTCATAACCCTGACTCCGTTGTGTGCTACGCAGTACACGTAATCAGCTCACACTGTTTTTCTGTACCCTTCATAACCCTGACTTCGTTGTTTGCTACGCGGTACACGTAATCAGCTCACACTGTTTTGCTTTACCCTTCTTAACCCTGACTTCGTTGTTTGCTACGTGGTACACGTAATCAACTCACACTGTTTTTCTTTACCCTTCATAACCCTGACTTCGTTGTGTGCTACGCAGTACACGTAATCAACTCACACTGTTTTTCTTTACCCTTCATAACCCTGACTCCGTTGTGTGCTACGCAGTACATGTAATCAACTCACACTGTTTTTCTTTACCCTTCATAACCCTGACTTCGTTGTTTGCTACGCAGTACACGTAATCAACTCACACTGTTTTTCTTTACCCTTCTTAACCCTGACTTCGTTGTTTGCTACGCAGTACACGTAATCAGCTCACACTGTTTTCCTTTACCCTTCATAACCCTGACTTCGTTGTTTGCTACGCAGTACACGTAATCAGCTGACACTGTTTTTCTTTACCCTTCATAACCCTGACTCCGTTGTGTGTTACGCAGTACACGTAATCAGCTCATACTGTTTTTCTTTACCCTTCATAACCCTGACTCCGTTGTGTGTTACGCAGTACACGTAATCAGCTCACACTGTTTTTCTTTACCCTTCATAACCCTGACTCCGTTGTGTGCTACGCAGCACACGTAATCAACTCACCCTGTTTTTCTTTACCCCTTATAACCCTGACTTCGTTGTTTGCTACGCAGTACATGTAATCAACTCACACTGTTTTTCTTTACCCCTCATAACCCTGACTTCTTTATTTGCTACGCAGTACACGTAATCAGCTCACACTGTTTTTCTTTACCCTTCATAACCCTGAGTTTGTTGTGTGCTGCGCAGTATACGTAATCAGCTCACACTGTTTTTCTTTTACCCTTCATAACCCTAACCTTTGTACACCTTAAGCTTACAGTACGGTTGACATCCTGACTTCCCCGCACCTCCCTGGTGCTTTCCAACCTCTAGCTATGAGGAAGAGGCCTGTCATACTTTTATTCTAATCTCTGCTCTTTCTCATGTCTTCTGTTTATGGACGATGAGGTGGTCTGGAGGTACTCAAGGCTACCCATATGCACCTCAGCCTACCTAATCGACCGAGGTAATAAAAGGCACTGACGACCAGCATAGCAGCAAAACTTGTCTGTGTATCATCTGGTCCTCCCCAGTTCTGAAGTTTGTAATTATACATAAAGTTGAAGTTAATGAATGATTAGTTTAATATTATTGACCCTGATAATTAGCAAAATTTAATATCATCCCACTTCAGTGGATGTAATTTAGTCCTAAGGAACAGAAGTAAAGTCTCTACCAAGAATAAAGTCATTAAGTAGGATCCATGTCACAAGTGTTTAAAGTGTCACTGTAGAATACGGTTTTGAACTAGGGCTGATTATATTGTTCTACTGTGTATTTATCATTAATTATTGGGAGATTAACTCTGGATTTCCTGTGGAATCTTGGAATTCTGCACCCCTCAAAAAACTCTGGAGTGAGATAAGAATTCTCACTACAACAGTAACCCCTCATCTTAAATTCAGTTCCAATAGTTTCATTTCTTTTTTGACCTCTTTAAGCCATGTGCTCTTTACTTTTCATAGTTTCTCTATTAATTCTAGTATTTTAAAGTATTTTTTAGTGTACAGCTGCTTAATCTTTAGTCTTTTGATTCTATTCTAATTTCTGATATGTTCTCTTAATCAGGTGGAAGCAGGAGTAAATAATATCAAGTTTTGTAAAATTCCAAAAGAATGAATGGTAAAGACTAAAGAGATTAACAGGGTTCCCTTACCTGAAGATATAAGTAATATAAAATGAGAGAATATAGTATATGAAAAATAAAAGTAAAATAAAATGCCTGTTGTCTCATGAGGAGGTATGTTGAGCATGTAGCGGTTTTTTTTTTTTTTTATAAATTCTGAAGTGACAGGAAAAGTAAAGTAAGACTCCTGTCTAGTTCGTGTCTTCAGCATTCAGTAATCTTATGATCCTGAACAAGAGGGAGTGAAACAAAAGAAATATGATTCCACTTACGTGGTTGGCTGAAAACTGCCTGATTAAAAGGGCAAAGAAAATTTGTCACCGAATATCACTTTGCATAAGTATTTTCATTTTCATTATCTCCTGGATTGCTTATATTGAGGGCTTTCGGCTTTTTGCACTGCCAGCCTAAAAAAAATTACTTGAACCCTGTTTGACTTTGGGTAGTATTTACATACAACAAAACTATATATATATATATATATATATATATATATATATATATATATATATATATATATATATATATATATATATATGAATGTCTTTTCCTGTGATACTACAGTGTAATATGAAAATAAGAAGGCCCATAAAACGCTATTTAAACGTTGAAACCATATATTTCGGGCACTTGTTTCTGTGTCCCTGTTCACTGGTAGAATATGGACAGGTGGAAAGTTACAATGGTATATATACAAAAACATGAAGGTGTGGCCTTAGGCCTCCGATGTTAAGGAGGTGGCGTTTCTTAAGAAGGAGGAGATTGACCAAATTCCCTAGCGGTTTTTGGCCTCATTAGCTCCCGTTTGGCGATGGATCTGGCGGTCGCGTTTCTTGGGTCATCTTCTTCAAAAAGGGGTCTGAGGATTAAAGGTGTCAATGGCGTCCGATTTCCAATGTCCTCCTGACAGGTTCATATTGTTGGTTTGATTGATGATAGCAGATTCCAGCATCTTTCTTTTGTACGGACAGCTACTCTTGAAAACCAACTCCGCCCCACTCCAGTTAATGACATGCCCTGTATTTCTAATATGTGGAGGAAAATTCCCGAACTCTCGAAGCGTAACGTACTGATCTTTTGTGCTCTGTTATTCTTTGCGAGAGCGATCTACCTGTCTCGCCTACATAGATGTCATGCAATTACTACACGGTATCTTGTAAACTCCGGCTTCTTCCCTTTTGTTATTTAAGTATACGTTAACGAGCGAACTCCCGATGGATTTGGGATAATGGAAAATGAAAGGATTATTAGAACTGAGTTGCTCTGTGGCCTTTTGGATGTTTTCATCGTATGGAAGCTTTATTTTGTTGTTGAAATCTATTTGTCTGTTGTGAGTGGGACCTCTGTAGTATATTTTATTTGCTTTATTAATAGCCCTCTCGATAATGTGTGGTGGATAGAGCAGTTGCGTTAGGTGTTGGCGGATCGTGTTAAATTCTTGATCCAGGTACTCATTTGAACATATCCTAAGTCCTCTGAGGAATAGGTTGCACCCTACCATGATTTTTACGGAGACGTCGTGGTAGCTTAAGAAATGAATGTAGGAGACAGCGAAGGTGGGTTTTCTATATACTGTAAATGCATACCTGTTCTGTTTTCTTATGATCAGTACATCTAGGAACAGTAGTTTTCCGTCCTTTTCCCATTCTGTTTTAAATTTTATGGTCGGAACTAGCGAATTTAGCCTATTAAAAATTCATTAAAGTCCCCCAGCTATTGTCCCAGAAAATAAAGATATCATCTACATATCTAAGCCAGATCATATTATGGGGTTTGATAGACGACAAAAGTTCTGTTTCGAAATATTCCATGTACAAGTTTGCTAGAAGGGGTGATAGGGGACTTCCCATGCTACAGCCAAATTTTTGTTTGTAAAAATTACCATTGAAAGAAAACACGTTGTTAGTTACACAGAGGTTGATAAGTTTTATAGTTTTATCTATGCCAAGAGGAAAATGGTCTTCATATGGTTGTAACTTCCTCTCTAAGAAAAACAACACGTCGGCAATCGGGACTTTAGTAAATAATGAATCGACGTCTAGACTGAGCAGTTTGATGTTGTTTGGGGATGTTTAAACTATTAAATTTTTGTATGAAATCTTCTGCATGTTTGACGTGGGAGGATGAGAAGGTTCCTAGAAAGGGTGATAACAAGTCTGCGAGCCATTTTGATAATTTGTACATGAAAGAGCCCCTGCTAGATATTATGGGGCGTAAAGGAATCCCATCTTTATGTGTTTTCGGGAGGCCGTAAAAATAGGGGAGAGAGGGGTTGATTACCTTGAATGTCTCTAGTAATTCTATGTCTTTTTTATTGCCCCTATGGTTCTAACTGATTTGTTAAACTGAGCAGCAATATTTGTTGTGGGATCTTTCGTTAATTTGTCGTAGGTCTCCGCATCGTTTAGAAGTTCTTGAACTTTATTGATGTATGTCTCCTTGTCTAACAGAACTATTTTCCCGTCTTTGTCAGATTTTTGATGATGATATCCCCCTTTTTCTTAAGCTAACTAATGCATTTTGGAATCTTTTCAGGAGCGAATTTTTCTTGTTATTTTGCTCCAAGACATTTAGCAAAATGCCTTTGAGACATGCCTCTTTCTTGTCATAGTTGTTTTTTTGCAAAATGTTTATCAAAAGCAACTAGGAAATTAAGATTACTCTCGGGACCAGGTTTTAGAGCGAATGAAACTCCAAGATTTAAAACGGTCTGTTCTTCTGCAGTGAGGGGATGGTTAGAGAGATTCAGCACATTATTGGGAAGGCCAAGATTATTCCATACGCTGTTCCTAATCAGTCTTTTTAATTTGTAGCACAAATTTCTGGAGTGGGACTCACTGTTTTCAATAGCACCTGATAGCACAAAATATGAAAGATATCTGTACATACCATCATCCCTGCACATGAGGCATGTCTCAAAGGCATTTTGCTAAATGTCTTGGAGCAAAATAACAAGAAAAATTCGCTCCCGAAAAGATTCCAAAATGCATTAGTTAGCTTAAGAAAAAGGGGGGATATCATCATCACAAAATCTGACAAAGACGGGAAAATAGTTCTGTTAGACAAGGAGACATACATCAATAAAGTTCAAGAACTTCTAAACGATGCGGAGACCTACGACAAATTAACGAAAGATCCCACAACAAATATTGCTGCTCAGTTTAACAAATCAGTTAGAACCATAGGGGGCAATAAAAAAGACATAGAATTACTAGAGACATTCAAGGTAATCAACCCCTCTCTCCCCTATTTTTACGGCCTCCCGAAAACACATAAAGATGGGATTCCTTTACGCCCCATAATATCTAGCAGGGGCTCTTTCATGTACAAATTATCAAAATGGCTCGCAGACTTGTTATCACCCTTTCTAGGAACCTTCTCATCCTCCCACGTCAAACATGCAGAAGATTTCATACAAAAATTTAATAGTTTAAACATCCCCTCAAACAACATCAAACTGCTCAGTCTAGACGTCGATTCATTATTTACTAAAGTCCCGATTGCCGACGTGTTGTTTTTCTTAGAGAGGAAGTTACAACCATATGAAGACCATTTTCCTCTTGGCATAGATAAAACTTTAAAACTTATCAACCTCTGTGTAACTAACAACGTGTTTTCTTTCAATGGTAATTTTTACAAACAAAAATTTGGCTGTAGCATGGGAAGTCCCCTATCACCCCTTCTAGCAAACTTGTACATGGAATATTTCGAAACAGAACTTTTGTCGTCTATCAAACCCCATAATATGATCTGGCTTAGATACGTAGATGATATCTTTACTTTCTGGGACAATAGCTGGGGGACTTTAATGAATTTTTAATAGGCTAAATTCGCTAGTTCCGACCATAAAATTTAAAACAGAATGGGAAAAGGACGGAAAACTACCGTTCCTAGATGTACTGATCATAAGAAAACAGAACAGGTATGCATTTACAGTATATAGAAAACCCACCTTCGCTGTCTCCTACATTCATTTCTTAAGCTACCACGACGTCTCCGTAAAAATCTTGGTAGGGTGCAACCTATTCCTCAGAGGACTTAGGATATGTTCAAATGAGTACCTGGATCAAGAATTTAACACGATTCGCCAACACCTAACGCAACTGCTCTATCCACCACACATTATCGAGAGGGCTATTAATAAAGCAAATAAAATATACTACAGAGGTCCCACTCACAACAGACAAATAGATTTCAACAACAAAATAAAGCTTCCATACGATGAAAACATCCAAAAGGCCACCAAGCAACTCAGTTCTAATAATCCTTTCATTTTCCATTATCCCAAATCCATCGGGAGTTCGCTCGTTAACGTATACTTAAATAACAAAAGGGAAGAAGCCGGAGTTTACAAGATACCGTGTAGTAATTGTCATGACATCTATGTAGGCGAGACAGGTAGATCGCTCTCGCAAAGAATAACAGAGCACAAAAGATCAGTACGTTACGCTTCGGAGAGTTCGGGAATTTTCCTACATATTAGAAATACAGGGCATGTCATTAACTGGAGTGGGGCGGAGTTGGTTTTCAAGAGTAGCTGTCCGTACAAAAGAAAGATGCTGGAATCTGCTATCATCAATCAAACCAACAATATGAACCTGTCAGGAGGACATTGAAATCGGACGCCATTGACACCTTAATCCTCGGACCCCTTTTGAAGAAGATGACCCAAGAAACGCGACCGCCAGATCCATCGCCAAACGGGAGCTAATGAGGCCAAAAACCACTAGGGAATTTGGTCAATCTCCTCCTTCTTAAGAAACGCCACCTCCTTAACATCGGAGGCCTAAGGCCACACCTTCATGTTTTTGTATATATACCATTGTAACTTTCCACCTGTCCATATTCTACCAGTGAACAGGGGCACAGAAACAAGTGCCTGAAATATATGGTTTCAACGTTTAAATAGTGTTTTATGGGCCTTCTTTTTTCATATTTATATATATATATATATATATATATATATATATATATATATATATATATATATATATATATATATATATATATATATATATATATGGCGGTGTTTGAGAAATGGGTATTAAGATATTACTCGTTTATTTTCATAAATATGTTTTTTCGGGAGAGTAGGCTGAGAAAAGTCAGCGAGCAGGTAGGCGTGTCCTCTTTTTAGCCAACTTGTCATGAATAATTTTAAGAAGTCACTGACTTCAGAGCCATGAAATTCATTAGATCGGGGCTATATTCTAATGCACGTGATATCCACAGCCATTTAATCACAACGTTGACTCTTGGACTTGAAAACCTGATGCTTTGCGTGTGGGTGAACAGTAAGGCCTTGCATCATGCACTGTACATTTATTGTAGTTGTTAACACGAACATGAATTCATATCTGGATTCATAGCAGATTCATATCTGGATTGCCTGTAATCTGGAGGCCTCTCGCCACAGGCGTTGCTGTTGAAAGATACCTCGTCCTTAATTGTATCATAGAGACAAACAAATGACGAACGAACATCAAGCAATCCAATTCCCAGCTGCAGTGTGACTGAACACCTTGTCGGAGATAGAGGCATACATTATTATACTCACCACTCATAAACTACCGTCGTATTTAGTCAAGAGATCACCATGTCTCCAGGATTTCGCAGACTCTCTCGCTCCTAATTTCCCTTTCATTTCATATGCAAAACTTGTACTGTATCTATTACAGTACACGAAACAAATTTTGACTGCATGCCCGTCTCCCAGAATCTCGCTTAGGAGGTCATAGGGAATCAGGATAGTGGGTGCTCTGTATTTTTCTCAAAACATCACAATATCACGGATTCACCTTGTAGTTCATTTTATGAATAGATGCTCAGGCCAACTAGATCACCAAGAGGTTTCAAGAAGCAATTTCGTGCGTCGACTTGAGTGGCGGGAGAGGAGAGGACTGCGAACCTTTCTTGATGTTTCGTCTGTCATTCATTCTCTTGACATGCACGTCTCTCTCTCTCTCTCTCTCTCTCTCTCTCTCTCTCTCTCTCTCTCTCTCTCTCTCTCTCTCTCGTTGTAAATAATCAATCGTTGTTGGGGTTTATTAGTGACCTTTGAGTGAATAATTCGTTTTTTGGCACCTGCAGGAAAGTTTTCTCATTTCCTTTTACATAGTGGGTAGCCCACAACGTTACGTGCAGGAATTAAATCATTTGAGCTACATATGGCAGCCATGCATCATCTTTTCGTGGAACAAGTGTTCTAAAAGCAAATGGTTCCTCGTAATGAAGTCTCGAACACAGGTCATTTCAGGGTTACTGTAGATGTTACAACCAAGAGTTAAGAAAGAACTGTTGACGTAAAGTATGTCATCATCTATTGCTATTCTTATGTTTCTCTTCATAAACTATTTTTCTAACTGTTTGTGTCCTAACAGTAACTTCCTTAGAGATAAAGTGAGTCGAGTCGAGTTCGTGAAAATAGTTTTCGGAGTATAAAAGGTTTACTTAGAGAAAGAAGAGACTCATTTATTTTCTCTCTTTCGCTTTTACTTGTCTTTTCTTTCACGTTGACTCCTTTCCTACTCTCTCTCTCTCTCTCTCTCTCTCTCTCTCTCTCTCTCTCTCTCTCTCTCTCTCTCTGTTATACACACGCGCATAGACACACTCCTGTCCTTTTCTCTGATTTGTCGGGCTTGCTCAGCAAGGAGGCTTCCTCAGCCTCCCCTCTCCCCTATCACCCGCCCCATCCCCCCCCCCCCCCGCCTCTTCCACCTAGTAACCGATGGAGAAAGAGATGGAGGAACCTCTTGGCATTGTTTACCTGTCCAACCGTCGACTAAATAATTTGTTTGTCACAGGTTTTAGACCTAACCGCGAGACTGGGGGTCCTGACCTGAATAACCCTACCTCTATGTAGGCGCTTCCAGCGTTGCTCGAAGCTTGTTTCACTCTCTCGAGTGATGGAGATTAAACCAGGGCCTGGTTTAAGCCACTTTCATACTGAACTTCTTCACTCAGTTACGGTTGTTTATCCATAGTCTTCTTAACATTCAAATGGGGCAAGTCCAAGAGGCCATTAACTTGCAAAGGAAACTTCCATAGAATAAGATTTCGGTTTGGGAAAATACAGAAAACAGGAAAAGCAAATGAAATGAACAATTAAAAAAGATGACAGCAAACAAAAACCATGTACACATAGTGTAGACAAGTGAGGAAAGAACAGGTGCTCAGTAGTCTGCACCTTATCAAACTAATAAATGTGTCCATAACTATGTAACTTCATGGAAAAGTTGGCTGCTCTTCCGAGTGTGGAATTCGAGGTTAACTCTTCGGTTTCCTTTCTTTCGGCATTTACATTTCAAGATAGCCTGCATGAAAGGCGCATATCAGTGTTTTGTCAACCTGAGTTTTGAGACTGATTTTCCAGTAAACAATCGGAAAGAAAGTTCAGACTTTGATATTGTTTATGCTCATATTTATACTTGCTATTGTCATTGGTTACTGGACAATGTGAAAGTTGAATCGCCTTTTACATATGTTAATAATGCATTTATAGACAATGATTTCTCTGTATTTGATATCACTTCACGGGGACATTTTATTTCGTGGAGGTTTCCATCAAAAACAATGAATGGGTTCTTGGGAATAATGATGATAATAACAAGCGCCGCAAACTAAATGAGAGATCCTGCTGTTGCGGTGAACAAAGATATTCGTTTATCATTTATGAGTGGCCGATCTCACTCTGCTTTTTCGTTCTTGTATTTTATTGCTTTGTTGCAATGTTTTCGGTAAAGTGATCCAACTCTACGCAGTTACTTACTAATACATTTATATAATTGGTATTCGTTTCGTAAATCATCTTTCGGAAGGAATAACCTGGTGATGCCCTATTTGGGCAAGAAAGTCATGCCCTCTCACGTAAACTATCACCCTGGTAAGGCTTATCGCTGGGTTCGCCAGAAGAAACATTCTGCTAATAATTGTCACTGAAGACCATGCTGTTTTCCAGTACCAGTTTTTTTTCATCATACTTGATAACCCAATTAAATGATGACTTTGCTCCACTAGCATCCAAAACATTCTAAGCAGTGAATCTATATATATATATATATATATATATATATATATATATATATATATATATATATATATATATATATATATATATTATCACATCACCGTGATTCATACACAAGTATTAAGCTACAAACGTCCTTTAATATCCAATTCGCTCTACCTCAGAAATAATATGTTTTCATATATGTTACCGAAGGGGAATTTTTAGTTGATAATAAGTTTGTAGTCCCGTGGGCTCGAACCAACGAAAGACAAGAACTCAGGACTACAGTGACACCTTTACCCACATGGCCAACAAGTGAGGATATTAAAGGTTGTTTGTAGCTTACTGCTTATATATATATATATATATATATATATATATATATATATATATATATATATATATATATATATATATATATATATATATATATATATATATATATATATATATATATATATATATATATGTATATATATATATATACATTATATATATATATATATATATATATATATATATATATATATATATATATATATATATATATATATATATATATATATATATATATATATATATATATATATATATATATATATATATATATATATATATATATATATATATATATATATTTCTACATCTTCCCAAGCATTCCAGCTACCAAACACTTAATTTAAAGCTGAAAAATAAAAGTACAGTGCATTGCTTAGCGAAAGGGTGAAAGGAATATTGGCCCCACACTAAATCCATTAATTGCACTATGCATATCTCTCCCACTTTCTTTCTTTGAACATGTGGCTCTGGGAAGCCCTTTGTTTTCAGTAACACAAGGCCAAGAGGAAATTAATTTCTGGTAAGAGTCAGAATAAACAGATTAAGAGAAAGGTGTGGCTCCTAGGAACACCTGGAACGGGCTTGCCACGAGGCAGACTGCGATTCAAATGATGCACGCGCATAAGGGAACGACACTAACCCCACCTGAGTCGAGATCTTCAAAGGGCCTGACCGAAGGAATGAGAGTTAGAGACATTGCTGGATGCGAGCAAAACACCATCCTCCCTTTGCATTCCTGCCTCCTTCAGAGAGCCTTGCCCCTACCATGTGGTCCTATCTTGTAGGGGGCCTTAGTATTCTTACCAGCGAAGTCTTACAGCCCTCCTCCGCCACCATTACCCACACTGAAGCCACCTCTTCTATAAGGTAAAATGACCTGTTGCAAAGGTTCTTTTCATTCAGTTACACTGTTTTAATTTTAGTCCTATACTTCCTGATTTCATTTCTAAGTGCCCGTATTTCCATGTTAACCTCGCCTTGTTAGAGCAGTGTTACGAAAATTCCAGTGTTTGAGTAACTACGTAAAATCGTGTGCACAGCCTTGTCCTATGCATATATTACTGTGTCCTTACTGGCCTTTAATTCGTAAATCTCTCCATTTACAGAGGGATCCCTGTGGAATTCTTCCTTGATTGTGCCTTGCCCTTTGTGAATCAGCATCATCACATCGATGGATCTACCTTCGAGTGTTCATAGTTATATTCAATCTCTCGGGCCTTGCCTGCCTGTTTAATTCATTTCATCTTCTGATTGGTCATTTAATATAAATATACATAAACTTAAACTTACACTACCCTACAGTGTTTGCTTACAATTTGCCTTGTGAGTAGAGCCATCAGCACAGTCATATTCCCCCTTTTCTTTGTTTTTTACGATTTCCTGAATCAACAGCAGTCAGATGTTACACAAATATTGAGGTAAGTAACGAAATCGTTCATTTAGAATCTATAACTGGCTCATGATAAGCATTTCCCCAGGTTAAATCATAAATATATATATATATGTGTGTGTATATATATATATATATATATATATATATATATATATATATATATATATATATATATATATATATATGTATGTATGTATGTATGTATATGTATATATATATATATATATATATATATATATATATATATATATATATATATATATATATATTATGTATATATATATATATATATATATATATATATATATATATATATATGTATAATATGAATATTTAAATATATATGTGTTGTGTTACATGGGTCGGTCGGCTAATTAGTTTAATAATTAGCTAGTTGTATTTATATCTCCTTGCTTTGCCTGTGACCCACGTAATTCTGTCAATTAAGGCTAAAATTGAACTTTAAAGGACAGATACTGAATAGATTTGGTCACCAGCTGAAACTAGTATAGCATGGAACAGGTTTATTGCATCCATATGAATTAATTCAGCAAACTTACTGGAAAGCAAATTTCAACAAAAGTAAAATAATACAGGAGCTAACAGCAGCTCAAAATATCAGTCCTTATCAAGACAAAAAATACCTCAATGCTACACAGAAATGAATGCAACAGATTGATATGCCTCTTCAAAATGCTTTATATGGCAGTTGCTTGCAACGAACATCAGATTGGGGCTTCCTGGCACTGACGATGTGGATTCTTCTCCAAGAAAGAGGATTTTGTTCAGGTCCAAGGCATACACACTTCTGGAAAAGATGTATCCAGGTAACAGTCTTGCACCACCGAAACTCACTCAACATTACTTAATCACAAGGGGATGAATCTTAAATCAAGAATAGTACTTTTAACGCCATGAAGGATAAGTTATGTGATTTCACTAGACAACAGTAATTGTACTTAATACATGACTTCATAAATGGGATATGTTTTACTAGGATTTGTTAGTCAGTGACTGTTTAAGAGAGGAAAATTTGAACAATGAAAATGGGAGTTTCAGTTGAAGGGAAAGAGAAGTGAAAGTAATTGTCACAATCAGACTTACCGTTGGGTGAGCTAATGCAGTGATCAGTTGCATTAAGAGTTCCTTGGTCCATTTGGAATAACAATTTTCTCTCTCATGTTGAGCAAAGTTTGAGAGAGACAAAACGAGCTCAGAGAAAGAGAGAGGGCTTCACACGCCCTGCTCCTAGGATGTCTGCTGAGAGTCTCTTGATGCTGGGGCAGCTTCTGGCTGCTTGCTTCAAACAACTCCTACCCAGGGTCTGACTTGAAATGACAACAGACTCACCAGTGCACAGGATAAAGAAGACTAAGCTGGAGGAACAGTACCTCTAAGGTCTGTCCTAGCAAAACCTATCCCTGATTTATGGCCCTCTAAGCTAAAATTCTCGCCTGTTGGCCAGGAGTGTACTTATTTTGAAAACAACCCTGGGTTTCCCACCTAACTACTTCGCATGCAAGCAGACTACATTGTCTGCCCCTTCACTTTAATAAAGTTTAATTTATTATTCTACAAAGAGGCAAGGAAGGGAGGGGTCAAACAGTGAATATTTATAATAGCTTCCCCCCTTAAGAAGGCATTCACTCCCTTTCGGGCGCGAAGGTCTGTACTAATCAGCCTGTTCGCCTCTATTACTTACTCTTTTCCCTGAACAGATTTTGCTCTTGCAATGCGGCTAGCTAAGGACCTACCTCACTCTAGAATGGGATATGAGCGTTAATAACTTACTTACTAAGGACTCCTAACACTATTCAAAGGTGTCTATGGGTATTAGAACATTGCCGCAGCACCAACTTGAATGACAATGAACTAGCTAGTTTACAATATTCTTACAAGTATAATATTTCTTACACTAGAATGTACAGTCATAGTAAACAGAGGAATAACCTGAAGTTCTTTAAATGAGTTTTTGTACTTAAACGAGCGCGGTACCCATTCCTCCTCAGTTTTATGTGGAAAATGCTTTCCTCAAATGAGGTACTATGCCATGAGTGTCTTGAGCTCAATAGCTCTGTTCAAAATAGTTACAATTTCTTGCTTAACAAGTTATACTTACTTAGTTCCTGCTACTCATTACAAGACTTAAATCACATACTACTACTACTTACTGAGTCTGGTCTAGGCTGTCACTGTGGTGTTACTAAGGCAGAGATCATGCTGGCTACCTCCTCTGGGCAGGAGCCAGGATCACTATGAGATGGAAAGGCACTGTGCCAAGGAGGCACGAGTGCCAAGGTGAACTTGTGGCCCTTGCAACTACTTGGCTCTCTTCCACCCATTTTTCTTCTTCTTTAGGTTCCTCCAAGGCCTATCTATGACTGTTCTAGGAGATGACAGACTATGGGGAAGGGCCAGAAGGGCTATCAGGTGCAAAGTCAGGGGTAACCTCAGAGGCTACTGGAGAGCTCCCTACTCTGGCTGCTGTGACAACCGGAGCAAGAGTGGTTTCAACCTCTGCATCCCAGGGAGGTCAGTTCCTGGTCTCCCAGAGAAGGTGTAGCAATAAGATCCACCAGAGGTTCGTCCTCTGGGGACAGATGTGGTGAGGAAGAAGTGCTGGGTGCTGGAGGCCCACAAGTCGCTAGGATCACTTTAATGAAGGTTTCTGGATCTCCTATAGGAGGACCCGTCTCATGGTAAGGCCAGGTACAGGGTCCAATTCTAGTGGTGGCTCAAGGGCCGAGGCGGACGGAGCGTGGCACTGCTCAGAGCTTGCAAGTGGCGCTGGCAGAGATTGATGGCCAGACATGGCTGACAAGGTGCAATACCTTGTGGATGGCTTGAGTTGGGCTGAGACAGAGATTCCTGTCCCAGCTGGAGGTCAGAGCCTCTTGGAGATGCTTGATTAATGGAGTGGCCTGTCACCTTGCGCACTCAACAACAGTAATGCTTCCATTTAATGTCCTTTCGTGCAGAGGGAGGACTTTGTTGGTGGTCATCCTTTTGTGAAGAGTGAGGACTAGGCCTGGAATTTCACAGAGTGTGCCCCTTCCATTGACCACTTCGGCGGGAAGAAGGTGATTCTTCTTTTGGTGGCACGCAAGTCAAAGTGGCTGTGCTCGGGTTTGGTGATCCTATAGTCAATGCCTCCATTGTGGAGTTAGCAGGGCTACAGAGTGGCATTGGGGAAGGGGTTCCTCAGAGGTTGTCCCGACCCAACAGGAATTCCACTCCGGGCCTGATTCCACTCACTATGCTAAGGTGGTGAGGTAGCGTGCTCCAAGGTGTTGTGACCTGGAGCTCCACTGGGAATGGATTTGGTGTGGCCCTCTACCCATTTCATTTCCCACAGATTTTGTTCGTCAACAGTGGCACTGGCTGGCACTTGGGGTCTGTCAATCAGGCTAACATCTGCTGCAGTGTATACCATAACCAGTAGGGCCACTGGCAGGCTAGAGCCATCAAGGGGTGCCACCAAGATGGGGTGAGTATCCAGCCTCTCGGGGTGAGGTATCTTCTGCTGCCTTGCTGCAGAAAACATGGTACTTATTAGGTTGATGAACTTGGTGGCTGGGACATGATTTGGTCAGGCTGGATGTCCAGCACTACAGAGGCCAGAAGCACCACAGGATCGACAAGGGCCCTTGGTGGGGCCCCAGTTATCTACAGTAACCGTTGGTGGAGAAGATTGAGTGGAAGTGGATGGAGAGGAGGTCTGGTTATTGGTAGAAGGCTGCTTGGTAGTGCCCAACTTGTGGCAGCACTCGGAATTCGGTGTGTCCCACCTTCTTACAGTGGGTGCACGTGTGCACGTGGGCTTGCTAGGTAGTCCATTCTTTGGGCGAGTCAGGCCTGAGAGGTACCCGGGTGGTACTAGCACCATTGAGACGTGCTGTAGGACTGGTTGTAGGTTTCCCAGGAATTGGCCACATGGCAGGCTTCCATAATTGTTGTGGGCTGCTTGTCATTCAGATGCACAGCAAGGGGCCCAGGGACACATTGGAAAAGATCCTCCACCAGGTCCTCAAATGTGGTGCACAACAGGGAGTCGAACCAGCATGTACCAGACTGGGTCTTGTGAGAGGCCCATTCAATCCAGGACCAGCCAACTTCCTTGGCAAGACCTCAAAACTGCTGTCTCCATTTTGTAGGCTTTTGTTATGACCCTACGAACATCTACCATGTTGCCACTTTGACTCTTCTCCAGTGAGCGGAGGGCTGTCTTAGCTTGACCTTCCATGTGCATGGCAAGCACTAAGGACCTCTCTGTCTCAGTGGTGTTGTAGTTTTCAAAGAGAGTCTCTATTTCCTCCAACCATGCCTCTGACTCTTCCTCAGCCCACTTGGGGACTAGGAAATTAATACTTGACATGGGGGCATTTGGTGCAGCAGGTGTGGGGATGGAGGCTTGTTGGCTAGCCATAGCTTCAGCACTTTCGTTTTTTTTGCCTTCTCCGGCTTAAGCTCCTTTTCTTTGAGGGCTGTCTTTTCTTCTCTTCTCTTGCATCTTCCAGCTGCCTCTGTTCTTCGTCATACTTCCTCTGTGCCTCTTCTTACTTCCTCTGTTCCTTTCTTTCTCCCCTCTCTTGCTTGGCAAATTATCCAGCTGTTCCTTGACCCAATTGGCTAGTTCCGCTCCTTCGTAACCCAGGTTCATGCCCATGTTCAGGGTGGCTTGGCGACATTCCAGCGATACAGTTCTGGGAGGGGAAGGGCATCTACCTTGGATTACTGGAAATACTTATGAACTGGGGAAGTGTCCCTCAGATTTGGGTGACACTTCGGTGGTGTGGCAACCTTTTAATAAGGTGGCACTGTGGCTGAGTGTGCTGTGCAAAGATCACACTTATGGCACTCTGTATCTCGAGGTACAGGTGTATTTGCTTAGTCACACAGGATTTTTATCTTTGGTGGCACAAGGGTGCTGGTGTGCTCTGAGGAATCAACACTCTTGGAGTACAACTAATTGTACTAAGGAAAAATGCACTCTGCCCAAACAGAGCGTAAGTAATAAGTAGGAGAAAAAAGGAAAGGTAAGAGGAAACAGATAAGTAAGCACTTCAGTGGGTTATGACAGTGCCTAAGGTTAGTGGCACTGCAGAAAGGAAAAATCAATTTTGGTTGCTTTGGCACTCTTGGGTGACTAGTTCCTAGTACTAGCAGTGCTACTTCCTTTCATGAGGAGGGAGGAAGACTTTATGCTTAAGTCTGGATAAACAGACCCCACTCGTGGTGGACAGTTGTCAATAACTGTGGTTAATTCTTAACTTATCCTCAACTATTTATGGGACAGAGGTGTTTTCTTTTTCTTTTTTTTATGTTGGCCCATTCTTTCTGTGAAGACAGTGCACATAAGCGCACAACTACCTAAAGCGCTTAAGAAAATTGAAGAAACTGAAAAAGAAAAAACGAGTAAGTAGGCAAAGTTCGCACTGGTGAGAAATGAGAAAGGAGAAGAAAGAAAAATTACATGAATACTAGCAGGATTTCTTATATTGAATACTCTGATTAATTTGGCTATGTTAGGTAATGGGTTGTCTGCCAATGTTAGTGTGCCCTATTGCACTATGCTCTTATTAATTCTTGGTAACATTCTTTAATTTGTGTACTTGTACGTATTATTAAATTATCCTGGGTTTCTTTTTATGTTCTTTTTATTTATTTCCTTGCTAAGATGCGTAGGAATTTCTTTTATTCTTCATAGCTTTTTTTTATATTTCCTGACTAATTGGCTAACTTTCTTTGAAGCATTTATATAAAATTATGGCTACCTAGTTTTCCCGTTAGTTACAGTACTTATTTTAAAGACTTGTGAGTGAGGTAGTGCGCTACGCAAAGCAGTTCACTAGTCGGTGCATGTGAGTAAGACAGCTGCTCATGACGTCACACAGGTAAACAACGACACGGGTCTCATTTATACCAGCATCGAAGATTTAAGATGGCAGCTACTGTATTCGCAGGCAACCCCCTAAGATGGCTGATGGGTCACATGACCACACACAGCTGATGGCTATTGCGAGCGGGCTGGAGCAGGTATGCTGGTCGGCGAAGGAATACATAATCTCCCGCCTTGCTTACAATAAAGGGACAAAACACTCGAATTCCTCCTATAAAATGATAGGCTTACGTGGGAATGCAAGTTTTAACTTAAAATACCACAAATGCAAGTTACTTTATGTTAAAAACACAGTAAGTAAATTTGTTATGATTTCCTTTTTTTTCAATTTTTTGGTGTCTCGTGATTAATTCCTGCACTCAGCTGCATGGTCACTTCAGGGCCCCTTCACGATACAAAGGAATGGACGTGACGTTCTTATTAGCCTGATTTACATTATTAATGGAAAAGCAAGCGAGTTTTAATATGATTTGCACAAGGGTGAAAGTAATTCTCGTTGTCACATTTATTCAGGGGTCTCTCTCTTAGGATTTCCATGGTTGCTTTGTCCTATATCCTAGGGACTTATGAAATTGTCCGTCCTACCCTATGAGAGAAGCGCTGGCACATGTTCTCCTCCTCTTGGTCATGCACTAAGCTAACTAGTTGAAAATTTAATATCATGCATTACTCGTTGGCCGGCAAATAGCAAAATAATAAATCTGACTCGATAACTCAGCTACAACCTTGACAGGAATGCTGCTGCCGGAACTTCCAACACTACGCAGGATCTTTTAACCTTTCCTATTCATAACTTGTAAATGCTACTCATTTCCTGCTCACTTTCCTACCTACTCTATCTTATTCCTATAACAGTGATATTAATATTACTTACCTTGGCTTGTATCCTTCTTTGCTTGGGAGATATCGCATGAAATTAATATGATCTGACTTTTGTATTTGATTTATTCCAAGTTCAGTATATCTGTGGAATAGCTAGCAACAGCTAATGGCTAATTAATTACAGAGATCTGTAATAAGTGTCGCCAATGTTATGTTGGTTGGTCAGCTAATTAGTTTAATAATTAGTTGGATTTATATCGCCTTACTTCACCTAAGACCCACGTAATTCTGTCAATTAAGGCTAAAATTGAACTTTAAAGGACAGATACTGAATAGATTTGGTCGCCAGCTGAAACTAGTATAACATGGAACAGGTTTATTGCATCAATATGAATTAATTCAGCAAACTTACTGGAAAACTAGTTTCAACAAAAGTAAAATTAAAGGAAATGGAGTATTTACAGGAGCTAACAGCAGCTCAAAATATTAGTCCTAATCAAGACAAAAAATACTTCAGTGCTACATAGAAATGAACATAACAGATTGATATGCTCTTCCAAATACTTTATATGGCAGTTGAATGCATTGAACGTCAAATTGAGGCTTCTTGGCACTGATGATGTGGATTCTTCTCCAAGAAAGAGGATTTTGTTCAGGCCCAAGGCATACATACTTCTGGAAAAGACGTATCCAGATAACAGTTTTGCACTACAGAAGCTCTCACTCGTCATTACTTAATCACAAGGGGATAAATCTTAAATCAAGAATAGTACTTTTAACAACATGAAGGATATGTTATGTGATTTCACTAGACAACCATAATTGTACTTAATATATGACTTCATAATGGGATATGTTTTACTAGGATTTCTTAGTCAGTGACTGTTTAAGAGAGGAAAATTTGAACAATGAAAATGAGAGTTTCAGTTGAAAGGAAAGAGAACTGGGAGTAATTGTCACAATCAGACTTACTGCTGGGTGAGCTAATGCAGTGATCAGTTGCATTAAGAGTTCCTTGGTCCATTTGGAATAACAATTTTCTCCCTTGTGTTGAACAAAGCGTGAGAGAGACAAAGTGAGCTCAGACAGAGAGGGCTTCACACGGCCTGCTCCTAGGATGTCTGCTGAGAGAGTCTCTTGATGCTGGGGCAGCTTCTGGCTGCTTGCTTCAAACAACTCCTACCCAGGGTCCGACCTGAAATGACAATAGACTCACCAGTGCACAGGATAAAGAAGACTAAGCTGGAGGAACAGTACCTCTAAGGTCTGTCCTAGCAAAACCTATTCCTGATTTATGGCCCTTTAAGCTAAAATTCTCACCCGTTGGCCAGAAATTTACTTATTTTGAAAACAATCCTGGGTTTCCCACCTAACTACTTCGCATGCAAGCAGACTACACTGTCTGCCTCTTTACTTTAATAAAGTTTAATTTATTATTCTTCTAGGAGGCAAGGAAGGGAGGTCGAACAGTGAATATTTATAATATATATATATATATATATATATATATATATATATATATATATATATATATATATATATATATATATATATATATATATATATATATGTGTGTGTGTGTTGTGTGTTGCAATAAGACTGAGAACTAGGATTTCACGAAATCCCTGAAGTTTCCACGGAATTCGTGAAATCACCAATTCACTTAGGAACATTTGATCCCAAGGAGCTAGTAATAAACATGGCAAAAGAGTGCTTCATGTACACTGTTTCGCCGTGTTTAATACTAGCCCTTCAAGGATCAAATGTCCCTAAGTGCATTTGATCCCACAGATGCTAGTAATAAATACAGCGAAACACATGATACCCGAGGGACTAGTACTAAACATGGCGAAACAGTGTAGATGAATCAATGTTTCAACGTATTTAGTACTAGCCCCTCGGGGATCAAATGTCCCCAAGTGAATTGGTGATTTCACCAATTCCATGAATATTTCAGGGATTTCGTGGAATCCGGTTTCACAGTCGTATCGTAACACACACACACACACACACACACACACACACATATATATATATATATATATATATATATATATATATATATATATATATATATATATATATATATATATATATATATATATATATATATATATATATATATATATATATATATATATATATATTATATATATATATATATATATATATATATATATATATACATACATACATACATACATACATACATTCATACATACATACATACATGTAAGTCTGTGTGTGCGAGTGTGTTCAGTAGACCGTTGAAAGAGGAAGTACATCTTAGTTGGTCATTGAAGTACATTTATTTGTGGCATTTCGGAATATTATTATTATTATTATTATTATTATTATTATTATTATTATTATTATTATTATTATTTGAAGGGAGTAGACCCTCTTTTAAACAGGTCGTATTAAAAAGGATGGCTGTATTATGCAAATTTATCTTATACACTGTCTTTTCTATTTTCTTTATGATTCGCTTTTGGGCTCAGCGATGTTAGTCAGCAACTGGCTCATATTCATATTGGAAAAAGAATTGTGTGTGGAATGCGGGAAGTCTTTTATTGAAATATCCAATCAGAAATCCTTCATCGTCTGGATTCAGGTTCTATTTCAGGTAGCGTCGACATTGAAATAGAACCTGAATCCAGACGATGAAGGATTTCTGATTGGATATTTCAATAAAAACTTCCCGCATTCCACACACAATCCTTTATCCAATATGAATATCGGCCAGCTGCTGACTAACATCACTGAGCCCAAAAAGCAAATCATAAGGAAAATAGAAAAGACACTGTGTAAGATAAATTCGCATAATACAACCATCCAGGCTGTATTCTGCGAATTTATCTTATACAGGATCTTTTCTATTCTCCTTATAATTTGCTTTTCAGGCTTAGCGATGTTGGTCAGCAACTGGCCAGTATTCATATCAGAAAAGGACAGTGTGAGATGAGGAAAGTGTTTTTATTGAATTTTTCGTTCAAAAATTTGTAGATTTCTTTTTGGTCTTGTTTGGTGGTTTGGATTCTGGATTCTTTTCTTATTTCAGGTTGTGCTACTGTCGACATGTTTCGACCATCTTGTTGATCATCTTCTGGACGTGGTTGAGAAGGATCTGGAGAAACAAGGCGCTCGGGTCGGTACATATGGGGGGGTCTTGATCAGGGCTGAATTATGATTGGCTGCCTGGGGCAGGTCGTCTCAGGCAGAGCCTGTACTCCCGTGTTGATGTTCAGGGCTTGTCATGCATGCGAGCGGCATTGTAGTTCTGGGGAGAATTTTGATCCTCTGATGCATAATTTTGATTCACTCGCTCGCTATGGGGGTCATTTGGTGCAGGTCTCCTGGTGGCCATGGGGAGGAGAAAGGTTTCCTGCGTAATGTTGAGGGTTGGTTTCTCCTCCCCAATGTGCAATGCTTCCAAGAGGCGCAGGCGGCGGTGGTCCATAGTTCAGTCAATTATTTCTATGTTCGGGATTATGTCTTTTCTTGTAATTCTCTGGTTAGACAGTTCTGTTATGGTTAAAGATGGCTTCCTCTTGGGCTTGGCAGGAAATCCTCTCGGAGAAATGCATGGTGGTCATACCGATGCATGAGCTGAGGCATCCTCAGACGGCGCATGAGTATCGGTAGACCACGTTGGTTTTCTTCAAGGGGTCCTGTTGAGGGGTGGCTGGACTGTTATGCACTACCAGGCTGCTCATCTTTTTGCTTTTCTAGTAAATTGAATATTCTTATTGGGGTCAGTGGGGCAGACATTACCCTCAATGATATTCTTGAAGGCACATTCATCTTCTTCATATTTTTGATGGAATTGCCCTTTATAAAAGAGCTCTATGCATTCAGGGGCATCGGGGCGAGGTCCCTGCCGGTACCATTTATCAATGTTTGTCTTGACAGACTATTCTATGTTTCAGTTTGGATGTCCATTGGCGACGAGGGTCTGGGCTACATGTTCCATTTCTTTGAGAGGGCCATCCTGATGAAGGCACTGATGGTGGGGCGCTTATACCTCTCGTGGCACTCGCTCTCTCCACTCATACACATGCCCAGGTTTGTCGGTTTCGTGTAGACTTTCGTAGAGAATAAGGCTCCCTCTGCTCAACAAGGATGTCAAGGAAGGGGAGGCAGTGGTCTTGGCTGCATTCGATGGTGAAACTGAGGTAGTTATGGTTGCGGAAAGCATGCCTCAGGTTCTCGATTTCTTCTTGCGAATTGGTACTGACGAAGGTGTCGTTGATGTAGCGCACATACATCCTTGGCTGGTTGATGTTTTCGAAGACCCTTTGCTCCACAGTACCCCTATAGAAATTGGCGAAGAGGACTAAAAGGGGGAGAAACGGGGCTTTTTGGTACATATTTCCAGGAGGGCATGCTCAGGGATGTTCAGGGATGGGGTGGTGGGGTTCCTATACACACAGTCCAAGATCATCTGGATGGTCTCATTGACAGGGATGTTGGTGAAGAGGGACTCCACATCCATCAAAGCAATACATCCTCCGGGGGCCGCTGCTCTTAGGGCCTCCAGGAACTCTGCTGATGACTTCAGGCTGTGGCTGTCCTGGACGTAAGGGGTTAGGATGGCACTGAGCCTCTTGGCCAACTGGTACGTCAGGGCAGGAATTTGACTGATGATGGGGTGCAGGGGGTTATCTCACTTGTGCGTTTTGACATTCCGTAAATGTACCCCAGGTCATAGTCTCCCATGATTGGTGGTAGGTAAAGGGCGTTAGAGGCGGCGTTGACCGTCTCTGTGATCCTGTTCACCTCCTGCCTGATCTCGTCATCAGGGTTCTTAGTAATTCTCCGAAATTTGGTGCTGTCTGTCAGGATTTCGTCCAACTTCTGATGGTATTCCTCAGTGTTTATGAGGACAAAAGTGGCAGTCTTGTCGGCCATACGAACAGTGACATCCTCCCTCTCCCTCAAATACTTTGCCGCCTCCCTCAGGTGCCGGTTGATGATGTTACTCTTCTAGTCGCCCCAGTCGGTATGGGCTTCAGCCAACAGGATGGGTTGAAGGGCATCATTCGTTCAAAGGTTACCAAGGTCCTCTTGCTTCTGGATAGTATCCATGAGATATTCGGTCTCAAGGCGCTTGTCCAGGGGCTTTAGCTGGGTGATATAGTGGCAATTAAGGCCCATCTTCAGGATTTCGCCTGCTTCAGGAGTCGTCTCACAACCTATACTCCAACTCCTGAAGAAGACTGTAGTCCTGAGTTCTTGTCCTTCGCTGGTTCGAGCTCACGGGACGACGAACTTATTATCAACTAAAAAATTCCCCTTCGGTAACATATATGAAAATATATTATTTCCGAGGTAGAGCGAATTGGATATTAAAGGACATTTGTAGCTTACTGATTGTATATGAATCACAGTGATGTGATAAAAAGTCATAATATGGGTGCGTGCGACAAACGCACTACACGGTCAACATGGCAGAGGTGGGTGGATATCGTCACTAAATACAAACACCTGAGTTCGACGGGGATTTGTATATGGGAGGCGATATCCACTTTTACCTCACTTGCTGGCCGTGTGATTTAAAGCGTCCACTGTAGTCCTGAGTTCTTGTCCTTCGCTGGTTCGAGCCCACGGGACGACGAACTTATTATCAACTAAAAAATTCCCCTTCGGTAACATACATGAAAATATATTATTTCCGAGGTAGAGCGAATTGGATATTAAAGGACGTTTGTAGCTTACTGATTGTATATGAATCACGGTGATGTGATAAAAAGTCATAATATGGGTGCGTGCAACAAACGCACTACACGGTCAACATGGCAGAGGTGGGTGGATATCGTCACTAAATACAAACACTTGAGTTCGACGGGGATTTGTATATGGGAGGCAATATCCACTTATACCTCACTGGCTGGCTGTGTGGTTTAAAGCGTCCACTGTAGTCCTGAGTTCTTGTCCTTCGCTGGTTCGAGCCCACGGGGACGACGAACTTATTATCAACTAAAAAATTCCCTTCGGTAACATATATGAAAATATATTATTTCGAGGTAGAGTAATTGGATATTAAAGGACGTTTGTAGCTTACTGATATATATATATATATATATATATATATATATATATATATATATATATATATATATATATATATATATATATATAACTTTTATCACATCCGTGATTCATATACAAGCATTAAGCTACAAACGTCCTTTAATATCCAATTTGCTCTACCTCAGAAATAATATATTTTCATATATGTTACCGAAGGGGAATTTTTTAGTTGATAATAAGTTCATCGTCCCGTGGGCTCGAACCAACGAAAGACAAGAACTCAGGACTACAGTGACGCCTTTACCCACACGGCTTTTTTCAGATATTTTATACAACCATGAGATTAACAAAGGAACAGAGAGTAAAAGCAATTCAATTGTACTATCAAAACAATAAAAATGGTGCTGACACTGCAAGATTGTTATCAGCTGAATTTAACATCCCAAGAGTGCAAAGCCGAAATATCATTTGTATTGAACATTATTAAACCGAATAAGCATTATATTAATTTTGTTAATATATTATATTAATCTATTAGCCTGTGGCAATACATTCATGTTCGAAAAAATAAAGGATAATCGAACATGAATGTGTTGCCACAGGTTAATAGATTAATATAATATATTAACAAAATTAATACAATGCTTATTCGGTTTAATAATGTTCAATACAAAAGAAATCAAACAAAATTTAAGAAAAAAAAAAGTTACGAAAGATATAATGTTTTAGAGTTTAGTCATTTATTTGAGATGTTCAATATTTTCCCCTTCATGTTCCATACAATTCTGAACTCTACCAGCAACACTTTTACAAACTTTTTGACACATTTCAATGGTAATTTCATGAAATTTATCTGAAATTGCATTCTTTAATTCTGTAATTGTTTTCGGCTTAAGATTGTAAACCTGATCTTTCAATACATTCCACGAAAAAAAAGTCCGGTGGTGTTAGGTCTGGTGAACGTGATGGCCATTTAGTTGGTCCACTTCATCCTATCCATCCACCTTCAAAGTTTTCATTTAACCATTCCCTAACTCTTATCCCACAATGGGGAGGTGCTCCATCCTGTTGAAAATAAATATCATTTTGATTTTCAACTCTTGGCCAAAATTCCGTTTGTAGCATATGCAAATAATTATCTTGATTCACAGTACTTTCAAAGATTATCGGCCCTATTAATCCCAAGCAAGAAATGGCGGCCCAAACTGTTACTCCTGGTAAATTAATATCCTTTTCCAAGATGACATGAGGATTATCATTGCTCCATTACACACAATTATGGCGATTGATATGTCCATTTAACTTAAAGGTTGCTTCATCTGACCACCATATCTTGTCAAGGAAGGTTACATCTTCATTAACTTTAGTCATAAAGATTTCACAAAATTGCAATCATCTATCTTGATCTCCATCATGCAAACTTTGAAGCACACGTGGAATATAAGGTCTCATCTTTAGCTTCTTCAACATTCTGCAAACACTCCTATCACTAATTGCTAACTCTGCAGAAAGACGCCTACTGGATTTTTGAGGAGAACGCAGCAACGATTCTTGTAGTTCATTGGACTTTTCTAAGCTTGTTGCAACAACTGGCCTACCCGCTCTTTGAGCATCACTTACACTTCCTGTGGATTCAAATTTCCTAATCAAGCTTGTGATATTTCGGCTTTGCACCCTTAGGATGTTAAATTCAGCTGATAACAATCTTGCGGTTTCAGCACCATTTTTATTGTTTTGATAGTACAGTTGAATTGCTTTTACTCTCTGTTCCTTTGTTAATCTCATGGTTGTATAAAATATCTGAAAAAAGGAAGATTTAGCAAATTAATTAAAGAAAATATACATTATAAGATATAAAATTAAAAAGGGCGTTACTTATGCACCTGTATATATATATATATATATATATATATATATATATATATATATATATATATATATATATATATATATATATATATATATATATATATATATATATATATATATATATATATATATATATTTTCTCAAGCCTAGCCTGGGGTTGGTCTATCTAGCCCTAAACACAATCTAAACTCATATGACTGCTTGACTAAACTCATGAAAAGAAGTAAGTTAACAGTAAATTAAATGATTTTCAAAAGAAATGCAAGACTTCACTAATTAGATTTTATTATAAAGATCGGAAGAATATTGCAAAGGAAGCTCCTAATTAGCTCCTTGGCAACGATATTACGTTAGTCACAAACAAATAGGGCCAACATCAAAAGACTTTACGATCTATGGTGAAATTTCTTAACTATAGAATTAAATCTACTGTGAAATAAAATCACTCTATGGTGGGACATCTAACGATAAGTAAATATACACAATTCTGCCTCGTAGGCATATAAGTCTTCAGGAATTACTTTTGAAGGATTCTTCTACGTTGGGAATTCAGGAATTGGCACTGTGGACGAACAGGTAGATACACAGCATCAAACGCCTATTTTGCAAGACAAAGTTACTGTCACTTTGATGCAAAGAAAGCACTTTCATGGTCACATAGGGAGTGCTGAAGGCTGAGAGGGAACAATATGAAATAGCAAATACAACAAAATGCTTACGTTACTTGAAATGAAACATTAACACTTCACTTATTTTCTCAGAACTCCAAGGGGCGGAAATATCAGAAAGAATGAAAATTATAGTGGAAAAATGGGCGTTGTAACAAGCTCCAAATCCAGACTGTACCTTTTTCCTGTAGGATGTGTTGTCTTGATGTGTAGGCCAGACTTGGCAATAAGGCAAGGGACTTTGGTGGGACTATGTTCACGACAAAGTTTGACTGGGTCAGAAAGGGGGGAGGGCAGTTGTACTCTACTCTGATTCTGGTTGGTAACGAACTCCCCACATGACCCCTGGTCAGGTCCTTATATAGCCTCTGGTCCCGCCTTCAGTCTCTGTCCCGCATGTGGGGTTTGTCCATTAACTCGCCAGTTCCCATGTTTTGCAGCATCCACAGAAGCAGTTGCTGGAACAAGGAGATGAACAACAGTACCCAGGGGAAATTGAAAGTTGACAAAGGCAGGATTAAGGCGGGTGGAGTCTTTTCATGAAGGCACCAAGGATTTAGTGCATGCTAATGTCAGGGTGTATTGATCACTCCCTGTTCCTCGGTTCTGAGTGGTCATGAAGGTGACCCACCATCTGTACTGTACATGCTTTATTCTTTTAATGTCAATTCTAAAATGAGTGGAGCTTCACATACTTTTGTAAATAGCAATTGCACGTTACAATATATATATATATATATATATATATATATATATATATATATATATATATATATATATATATATATGTATATATACATGTATATAAAGTATATATACTTACATACATGTATACATATGTGTGTGTATATACATGTATAAATATACATACATATGCATATACATATGTATGTATGTGTTTTTTTCACTAGCGATTGTTTTCATTTATGGCATGAGCCTAAGACATAGGCTAATTTTTACCTCGACTCAGTTTTTGTTGTCCCGAAGCACTGAACTTGAACAACGTACTTGATTTATCATAAGTACGATGCAGTTGCATAGTATTGACATTCTGACGTCATGTTGGCGGCAAAAGTAGGCTAGTTGGTAGTATAAACCACAGGCAGTGTTGAGATAAGTTGGAATTTTTTAGTGAAACGTTATTCTTCTCCGGACTGTGACTCGGATAAAATCGACAATTTGAAATCTAGAACTTCGAAACGGGAACGACCAGTAACGTTGCCCCATGAAGGGTGCATGAGAGTCAGTCCCTTGCCCAATTAAAATTAACAGCACAAAAACGTTCACGCTGGTTTAAACAAACAGCAGAATGGACTGCTTCCAATTTTATCGATATGCTTCCAGTTACTGTATAGTGTACCTGACCCATGAGATTTTCTGCTGGCCAATAATTTAATGATTATTATGCATTTTTAAAATGTAAATGTGAAGATTATTGCATTCCGGTAGAAATTGTGATCAATTTCCCACAGCGAATATACTTAAATTAGGAGTAAGAGGTTATTTGAACTGCTTCAACAGTCATAGAGGGCTTTGTGTTTATTACTATATTTGAAAATTAAGAACTCTCATGCTATGGGGATTTTTTTTCTATAAGTTCCCCGTATTGGAGAACGGACACGACCAATCTTCTCTCACGGTAATAACAACCCATTAAGTGGTCAGAGAAAAGAAAAAGGAACGAGAAAGAGAGGAAGAAGTCGTAGATCTCCCCGACAAGGGAAGAAAGTGGCAGAAGGGAAAGATGAATAGGAAAGATGCTTCGAGCAGACAAGGATCTGAGATGGTCAAGTCGTAAATGTTAATGGCTAGACAGGAATCAAAGTACATGGTGCTTTGGATTGGTCATGTTATATATATATTATATATATATATATATATATATATATATATATATATATATATATATATATATATATATATATATATATATGCATGTGTGGGTATGTGTGTGGTACTTTTGTCACTAATGCACTGGTGAAATTTTTATCAAATATTAAACCACAAATATAGTTTAATTTTCAGTACACACTACCTTGGGAATAACTTATACCCAAGGGGAATTATAATTTATAGGTGCTTCGTCCCTGGCAGGATTTGAACCAAAAGCTGGGTGGTTAAAATCAACGTCTGTCGTTGTTTCAAAACCAGACATCGGTTCGAATCCTCCCAGGGACGAAGCATTTATCTATTATAATGTCCCTAGGGTGTAAGCTAATCCCAAGGTACAGTGAACTGCATATTAAACGATATTTAAGGCTTTATATAATATATATATGTATGTATATATAAATATATATATATATATATATATATATATATATATATATATATATATATATATATATATATATATATATATTCCTATCGTCTTTGATGCGACGATCGTTTTGGTTTGTGACCGTCATTGAGTCGTTTGACCAGAACTTCAGGTTTCATTGAGATTGTGCGTTTTTCAACTGTGGATTCATTTTGTATTTAAGGATTCTGATTTCTTATTTCTAATCTCCTGGACTGGGGACGATTTTCCTCTTTTAGGGTAGCATTTCTTTTCTATTGCAATGTGGGAAGTATGGTGGAGAATGAGTATAAGATTCCCCCTGGAAGCCTTGAAGGAAAGTTTGAAAAAATTGGAGAATTTAAGAAAGGGTACAGTTAGATGGAAGAAAATTATTAATAGTGTCTGGTAAAATACGATACATCTCTCTCTGTCTGTCTTTGAGTTGTTGATGGCAATCTCACCCAGAAGCGGTCTCGGCTCTCCTCAGAAGCGACCATGTAGCCTATTTAGTGCAGCAGATTGCTGTAAAAATCGTTCAGATAGTGAAACAAGCATGAAATTTGGCACAAACATTCCTAAGACTACGCTCTCTTAGAAAAGGGCGCTGGCCACCTGAAAATCCAAGATGGCGGCTATTTTTCAAAATGGCCGCCATCTATGTTGAGATTCACTGGTTTGGGAGCATCTATTGGATGGAATATGCCAGTTTTTTTAAACCTCGACTTTTAGGTTATAAAAATGTTCCATACCACACATTTTATTGAAAACCCTTACTAAATGAATTGTAACCAAGATGGCGTACAAAATGGTTGCCATAAAAGTTTTTTTTCTATCCACAGCGCTAGCAGACATAGAGACCAACTGTTTTTATTTAATGGTATATTCATGTGATCAGACAGTTTAACTAATATGCTATTTTCAACTGAAATAGTAATGGTATGGTCACATACAACATTGTGTCTAAGACTGTAACCATAAAAAGAAAAGAAGAGAAATACGGACTAAACGCAACCAATCTATGTATAGGTCTCTCAACCTACACCTTTGAAAAATTCGAGGATAAGAAGGTAGGCATAGCATGACACGTTGGATGCTCAAGCTAGATTATCTACTGAAGAGAGGGCAATATTTATCTAGACTTCACATTTGCAAGTGCACAGAGCTGTGCAGGGAAGACCCAGCTTGTAGCACTTGCACCTTTCCCGACAGCCTGCTTTGCATCCACATTTGGTAAGCTGTTGGCAACTCTTGGCTAAGGGCGAGTTGGTTGTCCAGAGGACTTGCCATGCTTCACCAGACTTTTGCCATCCCCACTCAGCAGGGTTCTCTGGCTGTGGCTGACACTGGGTGGCCTGCCCCACACACAACCAGCCTGGTACGCAGCACGCTTGGTGTGTTGGAGGAGAGCTCCCTGGTTGGTGGAATGGCCTCATATGCCCTTTGTTTTCTGGCAAACATATATCAAGTCTAGCCTCATCCACAGTGCCAGCAGTGCTGGATCTTTCATACATAAGTATGACAAACCTCTCCAGGACCTTCAGGTCACTCTCTTCCACTCTGAGAGGGTAGTGACTCAGTTTGGAGAACACAGTGGAGGCCTCTGGAAAGATGTTCCATGTCTGCCAGGCGGTCTTCTTGCCCTTGCTCCGGAAGGCTGACACTGTATCACAGCCTGTGAACGCATGGAAGAAGAGCATGCCATTCACCTTCTCCTGGCCCAGAGAGTTGCACAGGTCATGCACAGCAATCCAGCGCAGGCTCTGGCCTTGGCCAAATGCCACCCATAGCTTCTCTAGCTCTAGATTGTGGAGAGTGGAGAAAGCACTGACTGCAACGACAAGAACATCTGTGTCATTTGCTTTAACCGTGATGGTCTTGGCTCCATGTTCTGTGGCATATTTGGCATGGAGAAAGATGCGGGTGTCAGCTTCCTCATGAGAGCACTTTTCCAGTCCCTGAAGACTAGCCTCATGAGTGCTGAGGACAGCAGACCCTTTCGTGGCAATGACAACATTTGTGGCAGACATCTGGGCAACTTTGTCTGCCAGGAACTGGAACAACTCTGTCTTGTTGGCATCGTGTCTTAGGAAATTGCGCCAGTTGGATGGAATTGTGTTCTTGTCTGTCACCTTGCGCCTTCCTCCTTGACCACGTTGGAGCCTGGTCTCAGCTTTGAGGCTGGATGTATTGTATACATCAAATACAAGATGTGATGATGTGTACTTGCTGCTATAGGATTGTATCACAGGCAAGAAGTCGCAAAGTGCATAGCCCTCAAAGGTCTTTCCTTTCTTTGGTGGCAAGGCATGGACCAAAGCTGATCCATCTACAATGAGGACATCAGTCTTTGGTTCTTTGTCTTCTAGTGTAACATGACTCTCCAGGACCGAGGTCAGCTGAGACTTCTGACATGTGTACAGCCTACCACCCTCACTAAGGGAAGCTGGGAATGTTTGATTCTCGTGCTGGAAGAATTCCTGCAGATCACATTCACGGCTCTGACAGGATATAAATAGCTTTGAGAAAAGCTGGCAATCCTCCTTCAGAAGTTTCTGCTTTGACTGTTCTACAGGAGCAGCTTCTTGCCTGAAGAAGTCAGTTCTGTTCTTCTTTATCGGCTCATAGAAGGAGACTGCATTGTTTGCCAAAGAGTCTGAAAACTTCTGAAATTTAGCGGCCTCTGTCAAGGTGTGTCTGTAGAAGTTCTGCTGAGCTGGGGTGGGCAATGTCTTTGTTGTCAATGGAATACAGATCCTGGCTCTCTTCCTGAAAAGGACTTCCCAAGTGTTGCAAAGCCAATGACAGCTTGCTGACTCTCTCCAAGAATGTCTTCTGCGCATGAGGTGTTTGTTCATGGTGTGTTGTCTGCTCATTAGACTCCTTACTTTGAACCTCTGTTTCGTATGCAGACACCAAGCGGATGATCTCTGGGCCAGCCACCATCCATCTTCTGAGTGCTGACGGATCTTCAGTCAGCCCAATGGCTCCGCCATCAGCCTTTATAAAGGCATTGGTCTGCTCATGAGCTTGGTCAAGAGCCATTGCTGAGAACTGGCGACTGGTCTTGTGCACAACAAAGTTGCCAGCCTTGAACTCCTTGTGCAACTCTGGGTGTGAACTCTCTAGGGTAAGCATGTCCCTGAGGTGAATAGGCAGCCAACGAGCATAGTTTGTATTATTGTTGGAAAAGAAGTAGGGTATCAGCTCATGCAATGCCTGGCAGTAGAGGACAAAATTGGCCTCACGGAAGGACCTGATCAGTAGGAATATCACAAGTTCCATAGACAACACCATGTGCCAGAATAAGTGGAACTGTGGACTCTGCTGTCTTCGAAGGTCACACCACTCCTCAAACTCTAATGCCTGCTCATTGTTGTTTGCTTTCTCAGCACAGTAGTCAGTGTATGCTGTCCTCAGGAGTTTGTACAAACTAGAGGCTGTAACCTGGTGCATCTGCCGTGTCCTGGTTACACTTGCAGCTGACAGGAAGGATTCTGCAGTTCCAGATGAAGCAACTCCTGCCTCCACCAGAGCTCCTGTCCAACCACTGCCATGGAGAAGAGTACCAAGAGATGTCATTGCTGCCATCTCAATGTGCAGACCACCAAACATTACCAGATACTTGTCTTCGCCATACTGATCAGGCCACTGCCACTGCACCTGCTTTGCTACGGCATAGATTGGCTGATCAGCTGTGATTATGGGTATCTGGCCAGGGTTCAGAAAATCAGTGACATCCTGCACTTTCTGCATCACGTGTTTGATCGTAGCAACAGAATGAGCCTGATCACGCAGGAGAGGAAGCAATGAAGTTATGGTTACTTCAAATTCTGGGCTTCTCTTCATTGAAGCGTGATGAGCTGACCACGTCAGATTCACTGCATCATCTATTTCCTGGGTGACTATGACCTTGTCTAGCCACTGATACTCCAGTGCAAGCTGTGGCCCCAAGATATCTGTGGGTGGCTTTGGTATTGCAGTGTTTGGTGGCACGGGGTTCTTTGTTTGAAAGGAAGCTGGTGAGATGTTTGTGAATGTGTCCGGCAATTCAGGCACCGACCTCACTTTCTCAGGTGCAAACTTTAGTTGCTGTCTTTCCTGTCCAGTGTTCTCCTTGGTGGGGTGCTGAAATATGGAGATGCTAGTTCCATGGAAGGAGGTAGTGGCAGTAGTTGCAGATGGGTTGTGGTCGATGTTGTCCATCACTGCAGTGGTGAACAACCCTTTTCGCAGTACTGGGGGACAGACCACACCCTCCTCCACATATTTGCTAACTGTGGCATCTCTAACTGTGCAGAGACCTCCAGTACTCTGTCATAAGAGATACTGAGGCCATACTGATGTAGCATTTCAACCAGGTTTCTCTTCCTGGTTTTGGCATAGACTGAGAGTCCCATGTAGACTGGGAATGGTGTTTCTCTGTCTTTGGAGTGTCTATGAGTTGTTGCTCCCTCTTTGTATCGGGGAGTAGCAGTTGAACTGCATGAGCTGTGCAATGGCCTGGTCTGACTTTGATGCTATAAATCGTAACTGTGACTTGATGTCAGCCCCATGCTCAACCATCCCTACAAACTGGAGCAGGAGAGGAGGCACAGAATTTCGTACACAAGCCTCAGAAAATGTGCCATCAAACCGTGACTGATGATCAAGTATAGACTTTCTGAGAATATTTGCTGCTTTAGCAATAATAACTGCCTCTGAAAGATCAGATGATTGAGCAAGTGCTTTTCCCACATCCTTTTGAAATGCAAGTAATACATCTCTGCCAGATTTATGAGCCTCAAGTTCTGGAATTTCTGCCAGAAGTTTGTCTTTGAGTCTCGTGGAATTTACACTTGGTGACTCTACACCTAATTGTTCCAGACGTTGTTGGTAGAGGTGGCAAATATCTGCCAGCCGAAATGTGACTGGATCATCTGAACAAAGGTTGTTTTCAACAATGTATGTCATCAGTTCTGACAGAACTAGTGGATACACATCTGATTCTGACTCAGTGCTACCTTGGTCTTTCTCAAGGCTCCTCAGGTAGGACCTTTTTCTGTTGTAGAGGGCACAAAGACAGGCATGGTGATACTTAAACTCCTGTGCAATGACATCCCCACCAGTCAACTTAGCAAGGAGCTTGCCATCACTAAGTATCTCTGCACATTCACGCAATTTCAAGTCAAGGCCCTTAGTACTAGCCTGTCTGAGATCAGATGCAGGTGCCACTTTCTCACAGAAAATGCAAACTTCATTGTCATGACTGGTTCGGCGCAGTTTTGCACGACTAGTCTCAGTGTTGCTGGTCTGGTCATTGGATTGTCGCTTTCTTGCACGGTCCAGTTTAGTGTTGTTAAACAACAAGCGACAGTTCACATGGTATTTTGCTGCATTTTTCCTGAGAGTGGCCTCTATGCCATCACCTTCATCCAGCCTTGCTGGATCCATTATCAGTGGCATTTCATTAATTTCACTGAACATGGGAATGTTCCTTGCCAGCATTGTGTACCCATCATGGTCTAGGACATGATGACTTGGAGGTGATGTCAAGTGCTCACCTCTTTTGTCCTTCTGACAAAGACAACACAAACTCCAGTTTGTTTTTCTACTGCTCAATATTGGATTGGCATCACATTCTGCCATGATTTCACTTTTGATTAAGGCCGAGGGTTATCCTTTTACCACCTTAAACAAAGCACACATTCCTGTATGGGATTCAACTAGGTTCGGTCTCCCTACACCTAGCCCGATCATTCATCCAGTGCCATTTAAGTCCCGTGTGATCTGTACACCATCCGGGTAAGTACATGAACCATCATGTACAGCCCCCCCATACCCTTGGCTCGGCTCTCCCGCGCTGGCACATCCTGTCTATTCAGGTGCGGCTATCTAACTATAGCTGGTCTGGGGCTGTTAGAAAGCATTTGGGACACTAAACTAAACTATACTACAACTACTAGTCTAAGACTACAGGATTAGTAAAGCTGGATTAGCTGGCACTGAACCCCATGCTGAGTTACACAGCAGTGATGTCACCAGTGTGCCCTGGTTGTGTGCAGACATACACTCTTTTACATTTATTAATTTTCCTTCAAAATTGATGAGTTATTCGAAAGAGATGGCCTCATTAGGATCTAAAACCACAGAAACCAAGATCCATGCTTAAAACGATAATTGTTGAACGGGCATTATTTCTCATTATAATTATTGTTTCTACCTTTTCTTGGCAGCCATATAGCCCCCATATTTAAAGGTAAACTGTACTGGGAAGCTACAGAAACATAATATTCACAAGAAATAGTATGGAAGAGCTTTACCATATTGCTAGAAGCAAATACATGCCATTCTAGTGAAAAATTAGCCAAAATCTGTCGATACTGGCCGCCATCTTGGAATTTGGCCGCCATATTAAATTTTTGCGTGGCCAGCGCCCTTTTCTGATAGAGGGAACTTTAAAGAGCACTTGTGCAAAATTTCATGCTTGTTTCACTATCTGAACGATTCTTATGAAATATGCAATTATCTGCTGCACTAATTGCCGCATTCGCTGTTTCACACTGGAGGGGTTTCAGTGTAGTTCTTGTTAAATGTCATTCCTTAAGGTAAAAAATATGGTGGCGTTTATTTTGCTCTCAAGATGACAGTACGCTGTACCTGAATTCCATGATTATTTGAGACAAAATAACGACAGACACAAATATATTCATACCTACATGCTATAAAATTGCATGTATAAACAATGCTGTTGGTTTCTATTTTCTGATCATCTACAAATAAAAGAAGTTTTATTTCCTTCTAAAATGTTTCATTCTATGATCTTTCCGTTCTTGCTCGATTTTGCTGTTGGGGAAAGTGACTAAAGTCTTTATGCTTGAGTAGCCTACTTGGGCACAGAACACTAGCTGATGAGGACGGCATTTGTAAGATTATGTATTCATATGTATAAGATTATGTGTTCATATGTATCAGAGAAACTCTTCAGCATCTTGTTGTCATTGCTTAAGGAGATGCTGGCTTGCATATGCACTTTAAACTGTGATAAAAAATATTTGGTTATATATTCCTTTGTTCGTCCTAACTGTGATAAAAAATGTTTGGTTATATATTCCTTTGTTCGTCCTAAATGTGTCGCTGGCTAAAATTTTCCATAAAAGGCGTCGACTTCCATATTTTTAAGAATAGTATTTCAAGTAGTCAGTAAAACGCCAAATAGTAGTTACCATATCTATGTCGCCTATAAAAGTCAGTTTTGGTCAGAATGATAAATCGATCCTGCTTACGCAGTATTGAATGAGAATTTTTAGACTCTACCATTTTGTTCAATCTGCGAGACATCTTCCAGCTTTTGTGTTTTCTGCTGAGGGTATCCTCCGTCGAGCACAATTCCTAAATCAAATCCACCGAATATATCTAATGTGCTCTTAAAGATTATTGATATGGAAAAGAAAAGCTTGAAAGAAGACACGCCTTTTTTCGTTTCTTTACATCTGGAGCAGCGGTAGAACAGTGTGTGCTGGCTGGAGATAGGGCGCAGAGGGACAAAATCTCGCTGTCCTGCCAGCCACTGGGAATTTGGTATGACAGGCGCCGCCCCGCTGGGCATGTCAAAACTCATGATCATAATACAACCAGTAGCTCAGTAGGAAAGAGAGAGAGTTGGGGGGAGAGAGAGGATGAGAGAGGGTGCGGAGGAGAAAGATAGAAAGACAGACAGCCAGACAGAGAGCCTCTCTAAAAAATCTCTCTTAAACAAGTTGTTTCATTTGTGAAATTTATATGGAAATGTCTGCTTTTAATTTTTCTAAATAAAGGAGCCCATAAAAACGCCAAAATGTGGGAAATAAAGGCAATATTTCAGAGATCAAACTGTCTTTCTCTTCAGGCAAAGAGTGAATGAGAAAAGGTTACAGAAAAGCAGTATTTATACCCGAAGGTCCATAGGTCAGCTGTTACGTCACTCCAGTTGACAATTTCTCTTTAATCTTCTTAATTGCTGGTTGGAGGAAGATTTTACCTTTATTATTTGAGTCCCACGCACCTCTTGAAAGATTCCAGGTGTTTCTTTGTTTAATCAAAGCTGATTCCACCATCTGGCTTTTGAACTGACAATTGCTGCTATAAATTTTTCGAGACAAATTCCAGCTTATTCGGCGATTATGGTTATTTATGTGGTTAAAAATAGCTGAGCTCTGTTGTCCGTACCTAACTGAACGTTTATGCTGTAATCTCTGGGGGAGTTATTTGCCTGTAAAGCTATGAATGAGATACGTAGATGATATCTCAACATTTGGGGATAATAAGCGGGGCAATTTCAATGAATTTCTTTCAAAATTAAATGCATTAGTGCCTGGCATCAAATTTAAAGTTGAGTGGGAAACAGACAACAAAATTCCTTTTCTTGACGTTTTAATAATTAAGAGGCACGACAGAATAAAAATTTACCATATTGCCTACAGGAAAACCAACTTTCTCTCTATTATAAATCGATTTTTATAGCTATCATGACATCTCTATCAAGACTGGTGTAACCAGCAATTTATTCTTAAGAGCCTTATGGATTTGCTCCCTGGATTTAAGGAAATCGAACTAATCCATAGCAACTATCATCTTTAAGGTACCCTGACCATTTAGTTGAGAAAGCAATTCACAAAGCAAACACTATTTTCTACTGTCCCCCCCCCCCCACAATCCAGACCAGAGAGACGACCAACAATAAAATAAAATCCCACATCTGGACAGGATTAAGACGTTGACACAGACACTTAGAAACTAACCTTTTTGCTTTTACCTACCCAAATACCGTAGCCAAATCCCTGATTAACGCCAACAAAAGCGAGTCCCCAAAGACACAGGAGTTTACAAAAACCCTTGCCTCGATTGTGACCAATCTTATATTGGCTTTACAGGCAAATCTCTCCCCCAAAGATTAATACAGCATAAACGTTCAGTTAGGTACGGACAACAGAGCTCAGCTATTTTGAACCACATAAATAACCATAACCACAGAATAAACTGGAATATGTCTCGTGTAATTTATGAAAGCAATTGTCGGTTCAAAAGCCAGATGGTGGAATCAGCCTTGATTAAACAAAGAAATACAATGAATCTCTCAAGAGGCGCCTGGCATTCAGATATAGATAAAATCCTCTTCCAACCAGCAATTAAGAAGATTAAAGAGAAATTGTGAACTGGAGTGACGTAACGGCTAACCTATGGACCTTCTGGTATAAATACCGCTTTTCTATAACTTTTTCTCATTCACTATTTGCCTGAGGAGAGAGACAGTTTGGTCTCTGAAATATAGCTTTATTATCCACATTTTGGCGTTTTTATGGCCTCCTTATATTTGATGGAATTCTGTTTTAACAGAAAATATTTCTGATCATTTATATTATATATATATATATATATATATATATATATATATATATATATATATATATATATATATATATATATATATATATATATATATATATGCTGGGAGATTGGGCCATCTGGAACGCCGAAGATTTACCAGGAGTAGAACAGCAAACAGCCATCGTAACACCCTATAAATTTATTTGGCCAAATTTTTTAGACTACCTGTCTCATCATCAGGGCTGTAAAATACAAAGAATAAAAATGAAGAATCGACTCAGTTAAAAAACTCACAAAAGCCTAAAACATGGAACTTAAACTAAAGCAAACACTAAAGAAACATTAAAACATACTGAAAGACTTAATACTTAAAAAAACGTAAATAAAAATATATTCACAGTCCTCAGGAGGACGACGTCAACTTCAGATACATATAAAACAGTGGAAGAGGTCTGGCTTTTAGGGAAGGAGCAGGCTGCTTAATAGTTAAAGAGATTCTAGGATGGAGAGAGGGTGGTCGGTGGGTGCTTGGGCAACAATATTAAAGTCACATCATAAGGAAACGATGTCTTGCACTTCATACAATGATCTCTTATATTAGAAAATTCTTTTGTCTTTAATTGACATCCTGTTCGGTGACTAACTCCAAGATGAGAATAACTCTAACTTTGAGCAATCTCTTGGTGGCTCCAATATATTTCCCAACTTTACATTTTGGGCAAGTGAAACAATAAACCACCAGAGACGGCAGCAAAGCGGAAAGCTTATCCTTATGGTGAAACAGTGACACACTGGTCTTAGGATTTTTTGAAAATAATCTAATATGATGATTTTAATATTGTTGCCCAAGCACCCAACGACCACTCTCTCTCCATCCTGGAATCTTTAACTATTAAGCAGCTCGTTCCTTCCCTAAACAGCCAGACCTCTTAGTTCCACTGTTTTATATGTATCTTAAGTTGACGTCGCCCTCCTGAGAACTATGAATGCCACTCAGTTCTAGCTCCCATAGAGTTAGGTACTAGACATTCTCATATTAAAGACATTTATATATATATATATATATATATATATATATATATATATATATATATATTTACATTTTTTTAAGTATTCTTTCAGTATGTTTTAATGTTTCTTTACCGTTTGTTATAGTTTAAGTTCCATGCTTTAGGCTTTTGTAAGTTTTTTAACTGAGTCGATTCTTCATTTTTATTCTTTGTATTTTACAGCCCTGATGATGAGACATGTAGTCTCGAAAATTTGGCCAAATAAATTTTTAGGATGTTACGATGGTGTTAGCTGTTCTACTCCTGGTATATATATATATATATATATATATATATATATATATATATATATATATATATATATATATATATATATATATATATATATATATATATATATATATATATATATATATATATATATATGATTATTATCACTTTTGTACGTGATTCATTTATCACACATTACCACAGGTGAAAAATAAGAAACAGGGGTGTAGGTCGAAACCGGTCAGGACCTACACCCCGTTTCCTATTTTTCACCTGTGGTAATGTGTGATATATATATATATATATATATATATATATATATATATATATATATATATATATATTGATGTTCTTAAGTTTGTTATTTTCAGTGCTAAAGGAACAAAGTTGATAACCAATATTGTATTAAAGTCTTATTTTTTATGGTGCAAATCCTCTTCATTTAAGCTGATATAGGCGGTCACGCTGTGAGCTTGTAGTAAATGCTTTATGCTGTCGTCTAGCAACTCAACAGCCTTTTGGTTTTATCTTCTGGTTTCTTCTTTAATGAGGGTTTTCAGAATTACTTTTTTATTTTCAAGCTTTATTCTAGTATCTGGACCTTTTTCATGTTATTGGCAAGCTTAGTAGCCGATAACTTCCATAAATGTTGGTAATAAGATTTTGCACTTTAAATATTTCAGTCATTGACAATGGGGCTGAGCTAAAGATTATTGTAGAAATTCCTTTGTTCGTCCAGCCATTCAGACCAGTATATAAATGCGTACTTTATTGTGAGTGAGATATTTCATAGGACTTGATGCGACTGAAACTTGATGGAATGATTGAGTTGAAGTTCTCTGGCATTAGTTACTATAGACTACAATGAATTGGGGGTAAATAAAAGTCCAGGACAAAACTGTGGGAGGTGTCGGGTAGCATAAATCTCTACCCAGGAAAGAAGAGGGTCATCATGAATGCGGGAAAAACTATCAAACCAAGAGCGTTTTTTTCTGATACATTGCTAGAAAAATGTCCCTTTTTTAATACATGAGAGAGAGAGAGGACTCAATAAAGGAACTGACCAAATTGCATCTGGTAACATAGAAAATCGGGATTTTGTGTAGGACAAAGGAATACGCAGAATTCCAGCGACTGTAGTATACTGTAGGACTCGATTGTGCTTTCCACGTAGGCTCCTGCTTTTACTCTCCCGACTGGCTTGGTCATTTGTTTTGGTTTGCACTATATTTAGAATCTATATTCATGCATTATGAGTTATTTTTCATTTTCCTTGCAGAATTCGTATGAATTTATTGCGCAATACTTTATCATAGATCGAAGAGAGACGCTCAGCATAGCGATTATATATAAAATCTTTATTTTTGCTTTTAAGCTCATCAGGCGGCAATTTAGTCGAGGAGGATAAACAGATTGCCAGAAAAAAGATTGCCTTTCTGGTCACCACCGTTGGCGAAGGGCCATCAAAGAAGAAAGGAATCATTAAAAGAGCGAAGGAATGATGGTTGTCATAAATGACCCTCGGGAAGCTTCACGCTGCGTAGAGAGAGAGAGAGAGAGAGAGAGAGAGAGAGAGAGAGAGAGATGCCATGCCTCTGGAGAAAGGCCGTAGGCTGTTTTGCCGTCCACTGTGATAAAACCTACTTTTGCCATTTACAAAACTTCGCTCCTCAATCACCATTTTGTCAAGATGAATGGGCGTCGCTCCAAAGGGAAGACCTGCGGAAACTGATCTGACTGAGAAAGAACGAACACCTCGATTTTGTCTCTCTTTCTCTCTGTGCGATGTTTTCTAACAAGCCGTAGTCACTATGTTGTTCAATATTCATGCACATACATACATACATTCATACATGCATACATAAACACACACGCAGACACGTCTACACACACATACACACACACACATATACATATATATATATATATATATATATATATATATATATATATATATATATATATATATATATATATATATATATATATATATATATATATATATATATATATATATATATATATATATATATATATATTGTTTTTTATGATGCTGCCATGTAATATGTATATCCTCCCATAGTTTTGATATATTTACTCTTCTGTTTATCATGTATTATGTGTAATAATAATAATTATTGAAATATATCAGATCTCAAAAGAATTGATGCTTTAGATGACTTAATAACGTAATTTAGAATTAATAATTTCTTTCCTGGTAAAAACGTAGTATATGAGGAACACGTGTGTCTTAGTGAACGGTTTGTTTCACTTCATCTGTCATTGGTTCAGATAAGAGAAGCGGGTTGTGTTGGGTTTTTCGCTTTGTTTTAATTCACGGGATTACAGGTCGAGAATAACAATTGCCATCTGTTTGAGCATGTTTAATGTTATATACATGGCTCTGGTCACTTATGCAATTTTGAGAGTAAGATCTCATAATCGATTGCGTCATGTATTGTCCTGATTGAGTTCAAAACGTTTTGCCTGAAGTTACGTCATCTTCCTTATT
>NC_089759.1:1199156-1236656 GCF_040412425.1 Macrobrachium rosenbergii | reverse complement strand
TATCATTGCCACAGCAGCCAACTCATGTATTCTGTCAGAAATTGTCGGAAGGTTCAACTCTAACCTCATAACTTCTATGCGGGTACTTCTCGGACATCCTAATATAATTCTCATAGCTTTGTTCTGCAAAACCTCGAGGGGTTTTAACTCATTCTCGGCATACAAAATTAACATTGGCGCAGCATAGTCTATAACCGCTCGTACAGTACTTATGTAGACCATTCTTAACACCGGAATTCCGGCCCTATTACCTTTATTAGCAAGAACACGTAGTGGATTCAACCTAGCAGTACAAATAGTTTTCAGATGGTCAATTTCATCATTAGATCTGTTAAAGCCAATAAACATGCCTAAATATTTATATGACTGCACTTTTTCTAATTTTATTCCATTAAGCTGAAGGTCACACCCACTCATTCCCCTAGACTGAAATTTACTTTTATTTTCATTTATAACCAGCCCAATATGCATACACAAGTTCTGCAACTCAGCCAGTGCCAGTCTCAGTTTATTTTCATCGTTGCACTGCAGCACAATGTCATCTGCATAAACAATAATTTGAATGTTTCTGGGGAAAGCGTGCCTAGCAATCTTGTCCATCAACACATTGAAAAGCATAGGGCTGAGTAACCCCCCTTGTGGAGTACCCAAATCCATGTTCACTTCCTCAGATCGGCTACCCTGGAACCACGTCTTCGCTTTCCTATCACTGAGGTAACTATCCAACCACTTCAATAATTTTCCTTTTACACCTTTACCGACCAATTCCTCAAGTATGACATCAGCATTTGCCCTATCAAAGGCACCTTTCAGATCCACAAACGCTCTATATTTGGCGTCAGCATTACTCAGTACCTTAATAACACAGTCTGATGTACTTTTTCCTTTCAAAAAGCCATACAAATTATGAGACAACTGATCTCCTATTACAAATATCAATCTATTTAATATTAATCTCTCCATCATTTTACACATACTTGAAGTGAGGGAAATCGGTCTGAAATCCCCATTACCTTTGGACACTGGAATGATTAGGGCAATTTTCCATTTAATGGGAAGTCTACCATTCACGTAAGATAAATTAAATAAATCCAACAACGGACTATTTTCCATCGATATCAAACAATTCAGTACCTTATATGTTATGCCATCCTCGCCTGGAGCTGTAGACTTCCCTTTTTTGACGGCACACAACAACTCGTCTTCAGTAAAAGGCACATCAGCTTCATCATTCATAACAGACTGCATCATCACAAGTCGCCGTCTCTTTGTTCTCCTGTTACGCAAACAAGCTTGCACATTATTAGGTATTTTATCAAAGCTTGACGATGCAGCCCATTTACTCATCAATTCATCAGCCTTACCTTTGGGATTCGGATGACAAATCACTTTCCTTTTAATACCTCTTACTTTATTGACTTCATTCCACACCCCACCTAATGACTTAGTAAAGGATACCATCTCTAAAAATTTATTCCAATGTTTACCTCTTATATTTTCCTCATTTCTGTTGTGCAATCTGCTATTTGCATCATAATTTCTTTAGACTTCTGATCACTAGGATTTTTGCTCCATTTACTTTGCGCTTTTCTCAATAAACTGCACCATCCTTTAACAACCTTGTCATCAACATATCGTGACTTAGGTCTACTACACTGATTAAGTTCAGGTTTCTTTGGCCTGTCTAAAATCTTATCAACAACATTCATTAAATCCTCATAAAACTTATTTTCATCATTGCCATGTCCATTGTTACTTTTATAATCGTTATACCATTCTCTGACCTTTTGCTTAAAGTCATCAGTTCTATCATCCTTTAAGTGGTATATTTTCCTGCTTGTGTCATATACAATCTTCCCAATATTCAAAGAAACATGAATAGCAAAATGATCACTAAGCAGATCCCTGACGATCTTTGCACAGCCTTCATATGATACCATATTGAATAAAATTGCATAATCAATCCTCCCACCTCGAACATGTGTAGGCTCATTATTTCCCAATACTTTAACATCATCCAAAGAATTCAATATATTATACAAAATTCGGCCATTCCTATTTGCAGTTCCAGTAGTTCCCAAATTAGGATGACGAGCATTCATGTCCCCCAATAACAGACATTTATCTGTAAAAATACAATCTGGCATATCGTCAATGTCAAGTTTATCTGCATGAATATACACATTAACAATACAAATTTCTATATCTTTCAAGTTCACCTTTACACAAAGACACTCAGTACCATTAATTTTTAGTGCCCTAACAAAAGTAGCAGGAATACTATTCTTAATCAGTGTTACCAAACCCCTAGTATTATTAGTACAATCCGCACATAATTCAAATGCCTGATATCCGGATAATTGGAAATTAGTAGCTCTGACACCTGTTTCTTGCAAAACAATCACATCAGGATTGTTATCAATAACATAAGAATGTACATCAGTAGATCTTTTCATCAAACTATTAACATTCCAGGATACACATGTCAGAATTTCTTTATCCATCGTTACATATTTTATCCTTAAATTCCTTTGCCGACCTCAAGATATTGGTTCTGACATTATCTTTTGGGTTCATTGTATACTCAATAACAGAATCTAATAATTCATTAATACTTTTGACTAGACTGTTCCAATCCTCTTTCCGTCCTTGCACAGAAGATACACCATCACTACTTTGACAGTGATCTGAGAGAGATTTTACCGGCCTAGACTCACACACAACATTATTTTCAGGACTATTACCTTCTGCACAACCAACGAACTTTTTCATTCCGCTTTTTGAAACCGCACCACGGTCATTTGTATCACTTGTTTTACAGCAATTTATGTTAGCAATTTGAGTCTGTAAATTCAAAACTAGATTTTGAAGTCTTTCTATTGCCTGGCAAAGCGAGTTTATTACATCAGGATCAACTTTACCATTAGTTATCACACCATCAGTTTCTTCTCGCTGTCTCTGTATCTCAGCTCTTCGTTCCCAGACGTTAACAACCGGGCCGCTAATTTGATTGTTTGGCGCCTGATTGCCTGCTGCTGCCAACTCTGTTATTTGAAACTTTCCAACACGCGGCCTCTTCTTACACACCCAAGACCTAGCATTGTGTTCCTCTCCGCAATTACAACATTTTGGAGTGATTTTTATGTTATTTTTTATCTTATCTGCACATTCCTGTGAATCATGACTCTTGCTGCAGAATCTGCATCTAAAACTATTTTGACACTTGAAAGCCATGTGTCCCCATTTACTACACTTATAACACAGTTTTGGATTTTCATTATATAGTGCGCCCTTTCTGTAACCAATACATGGCACAAACACTCTTTCTGGGATCTCGCCCTTTATTAAAGCAATAACCTGCGGTTTTGGGTTGTCTTTCCCTTTATAGTTGACTGCTCGACGCTTTACCCAAACCATGCGACCATCAACTAGTAACTGCTCTGGATCCATGTACACTGGATAGTCAAAAACTATGATCTTAGAGTACTTTTCACCGTCCTTAGGGATCTCAAGAACTATATTCTCAAAGCCAACTGCACTGAGAAATTCAACTGCATTATGATCTTTAACAGTAATATAAGGTCTGTTCCTACCTTCTTGAAAAAGCACGTCAAATTCCCGATAAGATTTGGTTAACCTGAGAGCCCATTGGAGTTTGCCATGGTAATCCAACTCAACGGTGTTAGGAAAGTATAGCCTTTTCCTTCCACCCCCGTGGTTCGCCTCTTCTATCTCTTCATTGCTATTCCTCCTATTGCTTTCACCATCTTCAATCCGTTGATCATGTGTAGCCAGACACTCTTTAACAACTATCCTTTGTCGTTTATTATCCAACGAATTTCCACTTTCTTCGTCAACAAATTCCGTGATTATTGCACCGATATCCTGAACTTTCTCTTTCTTCTCATTCTTCTTTTTCCTTTTCTTTCTAGCTCGTTGATGTTTGTCAGAATCTCCGCCGTTTTCACTGCTAGATACTTCTAAATCCATACAGACACTTGTTACTTCCATGTCCAAGGCGTGTCTTGACCCAGGGTCCGGTGCTGAGAATCAAACAAGGGAATAAACGAAGCAGCGATCAAGAGAACCTTCCTTCACGAAAGCTCAGAGCGAACTCAATAAGGACGTAATTGTCATTGGATTAAAAGGTATTAGCTTTAGGTCAATTGCTGGTAAAAAAAACTATTTATTATCTGCCGCAGTTCTCGATAGAAATTTTACAGTTTTGTACCAGCAATTGACCTAAAGCTAATACCTTTTAATCCAATGACAATTAGGTCCTTATTCAAACGCAAAGAGAACCTTCTTCCTGTGATGACCTCGGGAGTCATTTACTTATTTAATTGCCCCAGATGTAACCTGGGGAAATATGTCGGCTCCACCCGCAGGTTGTTAAAAGTGAGATTGGATTCCCATCGAGGTGTGAGTTACAGAACGGTTGTTAAATTATCAAACCCAGAATTCTCTTGCATACGTGAACATGCAAAGAGATGTAAATTCGATATTAAATACAAAGATTTTAAAATCATAGGCCGAACTCCTAACGACCAACAACTAGCAATTTTAGAAACGCTTTTTATTAAACAACTTGTCCCCCAACTAAATACTCAGACCACCTCAACACCTCCATACCTCTCGTGAGTTTACCTCGAAGCTGAACCTGACCCGGACTGTCTGTCACTCGGTCTGTGCCTTCAGCACCAATTGGTAAACACTCTTCCTTTACTGTACTTATAGTTTTATGTTATAATTTTATGCTATTTTTTATTCCGAGTCCTTTTTTTTTAGTGTCTTTCTCTTATGTAACTTTGAAAATGGGACTGCACGTCCTGAAACGTCAGCAGCTAAATGAAGTACTCAGAAAGGAATAAAGAAGTGCCCTCCTCGCACTAAATTGCTATATATATATATATATATATATATATATATATATATATATATATATATATATATATATATATATATATACGTTTGTGTTTGTATATGTATAATCGTGTTTGTGTTTGTGTGTATGTATGCGAGTGTGTCAGTGTCTGGGTGTGTTATCTAATATAGTAAAATTTTATAGTTGTCATTAGTGTATGGCATATGTATTAATCTTTGAAGCAACATTTTCCGCGTCTTTTTCTCTCCCTTTTGTGTCTCTGCCTGTCTTGAAGGGAGTTGTAGTCAGTACAACAAAATAATCTACTAGATTTATTGGCGTGCCTGGCCGTAGACTTACAGATGGGCATTTTGAATTGGCATGCAATTATGTTCTTCAAATAAACTACAGCTTTTCGCCAATATCGATGATTTTGGAGAGCAACAGTTTGGTATTTTGCTGCTACACATGCTATGAAAGGAAGTGAAAGTATTCATGAACCATGTGCTTGTATATCCTAGATGAATTATGGTTTTTAGGTGCTTGGGTGCTGTTCTGGATGATTAACCATACCTGTACCTTGAAGCTGACTTACGTTGGGGGCTAAAGTATTGCAGTGTTCGTTTACTTGGATAAATGGCTTCGAAAGCTTTTAAATGCTGCTGTGGTGGAAGAGCGCAACGCCACGAATTGTACCCTACAGACGAGTCACGTTTCATCCGTATCTGTTCGCCCTGAATGAGTGTTTAATCGGCTGTCCTTGTGAGGCAATTCTTTGCGAATTGAAGGACATTCCAGAGCATCAGCTTGGCTGGGGTTCTCACTCATCAGACCTCGTCGATCAATTTACCAAGACACAGCCGATGATGTGTTAAGAAATAAGCCTAAACTGATATTACGACTTCTAGGTTGGGATGTCTGCAATCCAGGAAAAAGGCATAAGTTCGTCCGTGCTCTCTCTCTCTCTCTCTCTCTCTCTCTCTCTCTCTCTCTCTCTCTCTCTCTCTCTCTCTCTCCTCTCTCTCTTACACATACGCACGCACACACACAAATACGCACCCCCAAAATGTTGAACAGGAAATGTTGTGGCTAGGTACTCTTGAATGTTTCAGTAGGGAATGGCATGTCCACATGCTAGGGAATTGCTATAAAGAAATGCTAAAAGTCAATGAAAATGAACAAAATAGATTAGATAAGTATAAGATTATGTGGGTTGCGAAAAATATTTGTGACAATTGATGCTTTGAAAACTTTCACGGAGAGTACATTAGAGAAAATACAGTCCTGCATCCGCAAATTCTCTCTGCGTGTGCTGTGTACAGGATGTTATCACGATTGATATCAGTTGTAATGAACAAACATTTTCATGAAGTCTCGTTGTGAACTTTCTCAGCAGACATCCGATGGAGCTCTGATATTCACCAGTGATGTCGCTCAGTTAACAAAGTTCAGTATACAGGTCTGGTATAGAAAATTTCTCTTTAAAGAATAACCAAGCTTAAGCAGACGTATGCCAATGCTTGAAGATTATGTGCTTTTTAAGAAAATCGTTCATCACCCACTGTGGTGCTTTCTTCGGTGAGAAATCCCAAAAATTATATAATATTTCCTAGTTTTCCGTCCCCAAGTCTGAGGTTTTACCTGTTGGTGAGATAATTATCTTTTTACTATAATAAAATAAAACCCACGAGCGTTCAGAAGCAGAAGCGCCGTCTTCCTGGCGAGCCGAAGCGGCCTTATGCTGGAAGCAACGAGGCACAAACGCCAACTTCCATAATAAAAACAGCAGGTGAACAGCGAATTATGTTCACTGAGTATTTTACTCTTCTTTTTCATTCTCGCAGGATGCACAAAGTGGCAGTCAATATGAGAAGGAAACGGGGAGAAGAGGCGCACTTCGTGGCTTGATCGTGCTGGGCATTTTTTGTTGAAGGATGAGCGGTATTAATCATCAGTGCCTATACTGGTCAACGTTTTGCTTGCTTCAGACGTGTCAACGATCATGTCAGTCTTTGAGCCCAGTATACCTGTAGTTAATCATCGTTCTAATGAGCTCTGCCATACATTGCGCATGGACAGACGAATGATGCAAAAAGACAGATCAATTATATAAGAAAAGAAGAATTCAACGTGTCGTTTTTTTTTTGTACGAGTGCAGTCAGTCAGCCGCCTGGATGGACACTTAGGAACAGTTTCGTCGCGGGATTGTAATCAGGTTCGATCTCCTGGGATTTCTGCGCTACCCGATTAGGAAGTTGTTCATCCCACGTGAATCTGCAAGTCTTCTGGCGTGACAGGAACTCAAAGCGTTCTCATCTACTCTTTGATAGGAAGCGGCTCAGCCCTCGTAGACGAATACAATAGAGAGCTGACGTGGCGGCATTCGTGTGCCGAAAATGTTACTGGATCACTGTCGATCGATTGATGCATATCTTGCTGTCGTCAGTCGCTACTGACGCTATTAACAAAAAGGGGCAATCTTTTGACGAACTGTGTCATTCATCAATCCGTGTTCACAGTAGCTGGCGTCTCTGCCTTTCAACGGATCAAACAGAGGAAAATTCATTTTCACTTCATCTGTTTCTCTCGATAATTATGCATAGGCTATGGTTCTGCTATGCCTGCTGTTCGTATTTCTCCTAGATTATTGTGCGGATCCTTCAAGAACACACATATGCTAAGATTTCTTACACAATATATAACTGTGATAGCATGTTATCGATTCTCCTTAAAAGAGAGAGAGAGAGAGAGAGACTCATGTTGGAAGATATTTTTATCAATAAATTCTTCCCTCTCTTCCCGCACAGGGAAAGTGTGGTACAAATGGATAGTAAACATAAACCTGTGATTTCTCCATGAATAATGATCGTTGCTGTGTCATTTCCATTTAGTAAAGTTCGTTGTTGCTCCAAAGTATATATCCTGGGCAAGTGCGTTGATAAATCATAACGGTACTACGTTTTCATTGCATATCATGGACGAAATGGTCACCATTTTCTTTCCTGATCGATGCTTCTGATATTTATGCATTTCAAATGACCAGCGATATTGATCAACAGTTAGTTATAGAAGCTATTCGCGAGATCGGAAGATTTCTCTTGAAGGGACTAGAAAAACTCCTACGTCAGCATTTATTTCCTTGAACTGCACGGCAACCAATGACCCAATATCTGGCTCTTTCGAGAGAGTTAAATGTCGTCGCCTCTTCCTCGGATCGAATAATAGTGTATTTCAGAATTGTGATCATGGTCATGAATGTACTTTTGTGTTATACATACAGGAATAAGTTAATTTCACTCGTTTCCTTACGAAAAGGCGCTTTACTCCCCCTCACTATATATATATAAGAAAAAGTCTTTGGTGTCTATAATTTACAACCATGGAGACAAAGAAAGCATTCCAGTTTTTACATATCCGCGGCATATACAGGTACACGTAGTCGTCCGGTTGCATTCATTCATTCTCTCTTAGGGTCACAAGCAATACAAATACGAAGCGAAAGAAGACACAAATGCGCTTCAGCGGAAGCGTCACATTAAGGAACAGGCCAAGTGAATGTGGAAGTTAAAGAAAAAAGATGATAGTTAAGGAAGTGGGCCAAAGTTGGAGAAAACGTTTCTTATCTCCCTTATTCCTGAGAGAACGCCTCCTTCCTGCTATCAACAAATCAACATACTGAGATAAAGAAGGGGACCTGGATTGCGGTATTCTGTTTAGACGTGAATCTTTTAAAGCAGAGAGAAAACTTATTTTCTGTGTTTTCAGAATTTAGTAAAGTTTACGAGAAATTAATGGAAATATGGCACATAAATATCAAGGGCCAGGAGTTGGTGAACTTGGCACAGGAAGGAGGGGACTCTTTTCTGGACTTTATTCCTTTCAGAGTAAAGTCCAGAATAACACTAATAGAAAGAGGATAAACATTTAGAACAAATGACAATGATAATAGAAAAAAAAACTTCCTCCTCTGTTAAACGTTATTAAAAGTTGAATCAGCAAAATCTAATGGCCATGGTCGCCATAAATATGTAAGCACAACGGCCTTCCATAATGAAAGCTTCACTTGTCCATTCTTTATTATTTGCGGTTACGTTTTCCGTTGAACACTTAATCTGGACTTTGGGATGAAATGAGGAAGTTCCGCCCCACCCCACATACACATGCATATATATATATATATATATATATATATATATATATATATATATATATATATATATATATATATATATATATATATATATATATATATATATATATACATATACATATACATTTATATATATACATGTATCTATATATACTGTATATACATATCTATATATATATAAATATATACATTATATATATATATATATATGTATATATATATATATATATATATATATATATATATATATATATATATATATATATATATATATATATATTGATAGAAGTATTTCTTAATACATCTAAAAGCTCTCCATGTTTCACAGAGAGAGGCCAAGGAGACGAGACTGCTGCCACTCCTTGTTTTCAGCCTTAAATCTGACAGAATGCCTCTCCAAAACGTCGCTCTAAATTTGTCTTTATGATCTGCTGGCTGAAGATCTTGTATTCCAGATAACGCCTTGTTCTTGGGATACACATGAACCGCTGTCTATCGGTATTCGCGCACCAGCGAACTTTCTCACCTGACATGCCCTAGGCACTGAAAGCTGGTATTTTGGGGCAGGTCATATAAGGCCAGGACACAGGTCAAGAGAGAGAGATGCAGATCGAACACCATCGGAGAAGCACGCATCACTCGTGGCCCCCAAACTTTCATTGTTTCGACTGAGAGCCTCACTATCCACCAGCCCATCTGAGTTCCATGTAGAAGTCCACTAGATAGAGGCTCCATTTATGTTGATTCAAGCAGTCTCCACTCTGAATTAAGGTAAAGTCTGATTAGAAGGTTCTTCAGTCCACTCTTTTGTTCTTATTCTCATTCTGTTCCTTTCTTTTCCATGTGCTAAGTCCCATTGATTTATTGTTGATATCAAATCATCACTGCTAATCAGTAAATTGCCTGATCATAAATTGACATCACCCTCCTTGAACCTTTGGCAATTTTACTTTGTAAAAATTTAGATTGTGTTTTAATTTATCAGGTACTAATGTGAACTTCTCCACGTTTGCAGAAAGGGCATATACCGCTGTATCCACCATCTGCTCCATTGTACCCACATCCAGCAACCAAGCCCTTCAGCTAATTCCTTTGTTATCTCAGTATTACTATTTGGCACTTTAGTTATTAAGTTCTTGTAACAGTCACCGTGATAAGTGCCAAGAGCCAAGCATATATGGCTCTGTGTAATTTACTCTTCTAATTAATGTAAATACATGTAATTTACTTGACCCAGAATTTCTGTACCGAGTCCTTTCTCAAGTGAAATCTCCTTTAATGTCAAATTTTCTTTGTTATATACATATATACATATGTATATATGTGTGTGTGTGTGTGTAAGGGAAATATTTATAATCTATACAACAGATGGCATTAGGGCTAAGTAGTCTGTTGCTTCTCCTGTTTGTGGACTATGAGATCCTTGTTAAGGGAACGAAACTAAGAGACTTTTGTTTTGGGAATTGTGTGTTGTGGTTGACCTGCTTTATGCATTTGCCCACTGTGTGCTGCCCAGCATAATGGCTTGTGTGATACAATTGCCCCATTGCAAGCTGTAAATAACCAGAGGTGCCTGATTTAGGAAATATTTTGCTGTTAAGGATATACCACTGGTCTACTATGTATTGGCATGACTTGCTAAACAGTCATCCAGCTGTTAATAGATTTTTTTGTTATATAACTTTATGTAAAGAGTTTAGGTTGAGTGGAGTTGTGATTACTACTGTAATTTGAAGATTGAACGTTTTGACCCAGGGGATTCATGTAATTTGTTTATGTGAATTTCCGTATGCAATTTGGTTGTGGGGTGAAGGGCAATCATAATTTTACATGAGAATTTTCTGTAATAAAATATTGGATAGTGGTTGTGCCTATCCTTCATCCTACTTACAAGAAAAAATTAATTGTTAATATCCCCTGACAACATATATATATATATATATATATATATATATATATATATATATATATATATATATATATATATATATATATATATATATATATATATATATATATATATATATATATATATATATATATATATATATGATTAAAAAGCCACAATAATATAATTGATAAATTGTATATTTTAAGACATAGAAATATACAAGAAAGGGGATAAAAACGAGGAGCTTTCGACCGTTTGCGCAACGGTCCTCTTCAGCCAAGTTGGCTGAAGAGGACCGTTGCAAACGGTCGAAAGCTCCTCGTTTTTATCCCCTTTCTTGTATATTTCTGTCTTAAAATATACAATTTATCAATTATATTATTGTGGCTTTTAATCATTATTTTCGATCACAATATAGTGATGCTCACAGTTAAATATATATATATATATATATATATATATATATATATATATATATATATATATATATATATATATATATATATATATATACATATATATACATATATATATATATACATATATATATATATATATATATATATATATATATATATATATATATATATATATATATATATATATATATCTTACCAGTCCCTATGCATTAACAAAACACTTACCTCGGCTGTTATTGGTAGCTCTGGCCGGCTTGACGTACTCTCTATCTATCCTCAAACAAAACCTTATTGAATTAAAACGCCGAGATGAAAAACTAGACTTTATTTGGAAAATTAACGAAAGCATTTCGGCAAAAGCTACAGTCATGAAATGTAGTCTCTCACACCCCACAAAAATGGAAGTCATAATTAGAGGAATCCCAGACTCAGAATCAATCGAATTAGTGATTCTAGACCAACAAATACTAGTGACTAACTCCCCAGTCACCAAACAAAATAAAAAGGTCATTATTACTCTAGACCAAAATAAATGTCATATAGTATGTTAAAAAGGAACACCACTTCCAATATACACGTCCTCACAGGACTCAACCAAAATTCCTGTTAAGAGAAACATAGTTTACATTAAAACCTGAAATGGTGCATAAAAAATAAACACTTAAAAAGGAAAAATGCATAATAAATAACAGGTATTCCACATAATGTCTGAAAAAGATACAAGTGTTAATGAGCTATCATACTCACATTCTATGGCCATCAGGAAGCTGTCCCTCAAAGTGGCTGTCTTATTCACAAAACACAGCTCAAAATAGCGATCACATCAACTGCAAATTGAAGTGAATACCCTTTCTATGGTTCCTCTATAATATACACATTAGAGAACGCACATACGCACAAATCCACTTGATAGCCCCTCCCTTGAAGTATGACATCACCTTCAGGTTCAGTGTTTGAAGGAACTCCGCCTTCTGAACCCACGGGTATCACAAAGCTTCTGTCCATCTGTCACGTTTCCCCATGCATCTTGGTCATGACAGGAAGCCATGAATGAGTAAGTTGGATACCCGCTGTCTCTAACCTCAAAAAATACCAACATCAACATAGAAGCCACTTGCACAGGAAACTACATATTCACAGACGAGCAATTAGTCAGCTTGATCAGTTCATGCACCTGCAGACATTGGTAATATATATATATATATATATATATATATATATATATATATATATATATATATATATATATATATATATATATATATAATCTGAAAAGCTCATAGGTCACAGATATTTTATGAATTACAATACACAGTAGATGCTAGATTAATAATTGTGGCTAAAGGCATTAGAAAGAACCTTGAGAGAATGTTTAGCTAGTGTCTGGAGTACATCCTGATTAGTAAAACTGTATACATGTCGAATGCGTCAGATATTCTTGAGACATGAGAACATTCCTGCCTAGCGACAAGACTTTGTGAGTTTGTTCCACGGAAATGTCCACGTTCCAGAAAATTCGTTCATATGTGTTTCTTTTGGGGGGGGAGCCAGAGCCCCAGGGTGTGAAGGGATTAGTTATCAAACAAATTGTCATTCGAAGATCAACACTGAATATTATTAGGAGCCTTTGGTGAAGGCTCTGTGGTCGAAGACCTATCGATTAAGATTATGAACATTGCTGTTTGGAGGTAGGGAACATTTTAGATTTCCCAAATTGTAGATTGTTCTTTTCATTTCATATATATCTCACTTGAGTGACGCATGTTTTACATTGTGTGTACTTTATAAGTAAGATGGGAGGAATTCCCATATCTTTATTTTTATGCATTTGTTTAACAAGGGTTTTATTTGACTTTGTTAGATGTTTCGCTGAGGAAGAGGTTAAGAGGTTAAGATGTACTCATTGGGAATGTACTGGGCTTTGACTTATTTTGACCTATTGTGGGGAAACTATTTAGTGAGAATAATTAGTTGAATATGATGGACTTGAATATGTTTGATCAATTGGTGAACATTAGTATTCCATTTAATTTCATCTCTTGTTTCTTGCAATCCAGTTATGTTAGATTATTGTCAAATGAATTATTTTTGGTAATGCTTGTTTCGCTGTAGACCTGAGAGAGAGAGAGAGAGAGAGAGAATGTGTGTGTGTATGTATGTATATACAAAGCCAGTAGCCACTTGGATGTGGTCACTATCAAAATACCAATAGAGGGGACTTCTTGACTGATAGCAACTGTAAGCATGGGATTTACTCTCGGTTGTGTAACATATATATATATTATATATATATATATATATATATATATATATATATATATATATATATATATATATATATATACATATATATATACATACACACACACACATATATATATATGTATATATATATATATATATATATATATATATATATATATATATATATATATATATATATATATATATATACAGTATACATATATATTATTACAATTTTAACCAGGGGAATGGTACCCATGAGCCAGTTATAGACCTTACTATAATTACCATATGAAAATTCCTTAGTTCTGACCTGCACTTGATTCAGGTAATTTTACTGAGCTGAGGGCTTTACTCACAAGGCAGTTTTGTAAGTAAACAAATTTAGGTAAGTTTTAAAATTATGTATATTTATATTAGCAAAAACATCAGAAGATGAAATGAAATTTAGGCAGTTATGTAAGACCTGGGAATTAAGTAAAATACAAGGTTATATACAAATAAATGCTTCGAAGATATGTCCGTCTCTATGATGCTGCTGATACTGGCATCGTGGGGTTCACGACGAGCAAGGCACAATCAAGGAAGGATTCCACTGCTAACACTCCCTCTGTAATGGAGAGATTTACGAATTAAAGGCCAGTAGGGTCACAGCAAAATAAGCCTAGGACAAGGCAGTGCATGGATGGTGCCAAAGATGCTTAGGACAAGGCGGCGCACGGAGGGTGCCAAAGATGCCTTGAACACACGATTTTATGTACTCCCTCACACACTGGAATTTACATAACACTGCGCTGACAAAGGCGAGGCTGATATGAAACACTGGCACTTGAAAATAAAGTAGGAAGTTCAGTGAGAGAATTCAGACTATGTGACTGAATGAAAGAACCTATGTAAACAGAGCACTTTCCCTTGTAGAAGAGGTGGCTTCGGCATAGAATGGCTTTGGAGGAGGACTTAAGGGGTTCACTGGTAATTAGACTGAGGCCCGGCAAGGCGGGCCTCGTGGAGGGGGCATGGCACTCTGAGGGAGGTGGGAGGCAAGGGAGAGGACTGTGTCTTGACTGCGTCCAGGTGTGTCTCCATCCTCTCATTCCTATGGGCCTTTTAAAACCTCAGTTCAGGAATTAGGATCTTTTCGTGTTCAGATGGGGCTAGCATCGTTCCTTTATGCGTGCGCATCATTTTGATTTGGGGTTACCGTGTGGTCAGTCAAGACCACATGATTCTACGGGCCCTTGCCTTTTTCTTAATCTGTATTGCCGGTTCTGTTCCTCCTCTGGGCAAGATTAATCTTCCCACCACTCCAAGTTCTGAAACAAAGGATCTTCTGGCAGTCACATGTTTACAGAAGAGAGAGAGAGAGAGAGAGAGAGAGAGAGAGAGAGAGAGAGAGAGAGAGAGAGAGAGAGGGCAATTAAAGGATTTAGGGAGGAGCCAATATTTCCTGCTCTTTCTTGTCAGGCGGTGCTAAGCAAAGTACAGTACTTCTTATTAAAGATTCTATGTTAAAGCTTTAGAAGGTGGGTTCTTGGGAAGATATAACTACTCCCCGCCTAAGTTGACATCTAGCGCCTTCATTCGGGTGCGGATGTCTACCAATCAAAGTAATTCGGCTGACAATGCTTTATGTTACTCTACTTTTCTCTTTAATAACAGCCATGTGTTTTCATTAAACTAAATTTCTCTGCTTTATAAGAGATATTTGCAAGATTTACCTGACAATGAATTCAATGTTTTTCGTTAATCGCTGAATAAAAGAAATGGTTTTAATATTAAATTACTGTTACTTTTAAAGAGGAATTTGTTAAAGAAATATGAGTAAATTATCATAATTATTAAAGTACAATAAATCGTAAGGTACTGTTACTCTAGTGGCTCGCAGGTCACCATGACCAGCTCAGGCACTGGTTGTGAGGCACCACCTTTGGGTGAGTTTCTGCTGTGGTCAGAGGAATCCGGAGGAGACCCAAGTAAACTGTGAATTGGCCATTGCACCAGCACTAGTAGTGGTGCCAAGCCAGAGGGCGAGAGGCAACCCGGACTGGGATCCCTCAGAGGAAGATCTATGGCGTGGTCTGGCACTGGCACTGAGGCAGTCCCAGGCACAGGAACTAAATTTTGCATTTCCTCAATGTCTGCGATGGGTGGAATGTGGCACTGTCCAGGACACTCAGGTGGCACTGGCAGAGGTTTTGTGTCATGTTTGGGATCTCTTAAAGGAGATTCTGGGTGTGCCTTGGCACTGACACTGGGGCAAGGCCTGGCACTAGAATTTTATTTGGCAGGGCCTCGGTGGTCGAGACGGTCGGAGCCTGGCACTGCTCAGGGCACTCAAGTGGCAGTGGCAGCTGGTTTAAGGCAGGTCCTTGAGGACTCTTGGTTTTTTATTTAGTTGTGGAGGGGTTAGGACCCCTGGATTTTTGTAAAGCAGGAGGGGACCAGAAGTCCTATCCCAGGAGGGGGTTCATAGCCTCCAGGAAGGTAAGTAGCTACTGTAAGAGTGCAGATTTTTTATCTTTGAGGTCTTGTGACCTTTAGCCTGATGGTGGGGAGAATCATGTTCATTCGATTGATGCCTTCCATTGTGATACGGTTACGTCTGTCAATGGTGGTCCCATAGGGGACCTTATCTTCCCTTATGAGGGAGATTTATGTGCCAATGTCATCAAATGCTGTGACCTGGTGGGCGGGGTAGCTACCTCAGGGAGGTGCCACAGATATAGGACCTTGAGCTGGGGGCCTAAGGTTTTAGGATTTGTAACTGCCAAAGCATTGGCAGGTGATTTTGTTTTAATAGGGCATTTTGCCCATAAAGCGGAGTGCCCTTGAACCTTACAAGCCATGCAATAATTCCTGCTGTAATCTTTGCATGGCACTGTTCCATTGGGGTGAGCAGGCCCTTTGTTGTTCATCCCAGAGCCAGACGTGGCTCAGTTTGACGTGATCCCATTGGGGGACTTAGCAGGATTGTCTGGCTGATTCCCAGCCTTCAAGCAGCACTGTTCCGTGGGATGTCTGGCTTTCTTGCAGAACCCACATACCATGGGCTTCTGTGAATGTCCATTCTAGGGCAGTGGGATGCTGGAGGTGAAATAGGGAGGGCAGGGTCGTGGGAGCCCTCTCGCAGACATGAGTGGCAAGTGCAGGAGGGGTGTAGTATAAAAAATTTTCTATTTTAAACATCTCAAGGCACCCAGGGACTCTAACCATTTATTGAGGGCCGTATCTGATTGGAACACCCAGTCAGTCCAGGTCTGACCTGCTTCTTTTATCTGGCCTCTCCAGTGTTGTCTCCAACATTTTGGGGGTGGTTTCATACGCCTTGACAATCACCTCCCACACTTCCACCAGTTTTCCTTGATCATCCTTGGGGAGGGTGTTGAATACAACTAGACCCTTTCCTCCAAGGTATTTTCCCCTCAGTAGAGAAACTTTGGCGGGAGCGAGTGGATATGCTCCAAGGACCATTTTCACCTGATCGAGCCACACCTCAGGCTCGGCCTCGGACCATTTTCCATTAAGGTACGAGCCTGGGCGAGTGCAGATGACCCAGAGACTGGAGATGAGCTGTCAGTGCCAGTTTGGGCCATCTGGAGCTCATGGAACTGCTGCTTCTCATCCCATTCAATCCTATCCTTTCTTTCTTGTTCTTCTCTCTTATCCTTTCTCTCTGTTATTCCCTCTTTTCCTTTCTCTCTTGCTCTTCTCTCTTATCCTTTCTATCTTGTTCTTCCTTGGCAAGTTTATCTTCTCTGTATTGTTCTTCCTTGGCAAGTTTGTCCTTTCTGTCTTGTTCTTCCCTTTTTTCCTTTCTTTCTTGTTCTTCTCTGTCATCCCTCTCCTTCTTGGCAGCATCTACCTTTTCTTGGACCCAATCCATTAAGAGTTGTCCCGTCAATCTCATCCCCCTTCCCAAGCCCAGTGAATGCTCGAAACTAGTTTGACAGCACTCCCCATCAGGTTGAAATGACTCCCATTTTTGAACGCTCAAAATAGAAACAATACACAAGTGATTACATTTTTATTACAAAATTCCAACTATATGCAAACAACAACATTGAAATGAAACCCTGACTTGTTCTCAAGATACACTGTCTCGTTAACTACACTGTCTTTTGGTTTATGTATGTGCCATGTGTGAGTTGGACCGAACTTGGCCCACACAAACACGTTCACATTGAACAGGTTGGCTGCCGCTAATATCTCCGTTGTAGTCCCCCAGACTTTATCCTGACACATTGAATCATCTTTGGTCTTTTTGGTGATGCTTGCATAATCACATATTAAACTCCTGATGATGGCGTGTTGGTCCTCTTCTCCAGTGATGGCATATGACAATGAGCGGAAGAGACAGTTTCCGTCTCCTTCAATGTCCTTAACTAGAAGTGGTTCGCTGGTGTTCTTGAAAATTTTATTTATTTTCCTGGATGGACCTGACTTCTTTCTAAATTTCAGGCGTCCAGAGTTGTTGCAGATGTCTCGCTGCTTTGCGACCATCAAAGGACAGAACTTGTAATCAATCTCCTGTTGCTCATCCCTGGCGGAGATAACGGTGATGAGGAGACTTTTGAAGCAGCACGTTCGAAGAAGGGCTTCAGGTTGCATCCGTTCACCTTCTTTTTGAGGGCAGGTTTCATAGTTGCATTAACAAGACAGTATAGTCCCTTTTCACAAACTTGAACCACCTCGTAGGGGCCATCCCACGGATCAGTCTGCTTACCTCCTTTTCTGTCAGCTTTGCGAAGGTTGTAACACAGCACCTTTTTGCCAACGAAAGAATTTTTCTGTTTGTATCGCCTCTTCGCAAAATCAGCTTGTTTTGCCTGGGCAAGCTCAATGTTGGCATCAGCTTCCTTAAAGACAACATCCTGTAAGAAATTTACATAAGTGTGGTTTATGGATGATTGTATATATATGTATCTCACAACATTCTGTAAGAACTTTACGTTGTATAAACGAAACAAAGAAGCCAACCTGTAATGTTTCAAGCTTTGAGAGAGTTGCTTGGAAATCTGCCTCATCAAATTCGGGATCGTCTTGATCAGATGTAAAGCCAGCGAACTCATTGCCCGCATCGATGGGTAGTACAGGTTCTCGGCCATACAACATCTTGTATGGTGAAAACTTGGTGGATGTCTGGACTGTAGATCTAAGAAAAACAAAATTAATATACTATCAGTCAGCACTCACTTTTCGATAAGTACAGGTTTACCTTGATATGACTTACCTCAATGCAAATAAGACACCGTGAAAACATTTACGCCAGTTTTCATGTCGGTCACTCACAGTTTAAAGATTTTGAACAGTTTGGTTGCTGCGCTCGACTAATCCATTACACTGAAATTAATAGAATATATATGCTTTAAACTAATTAAATTGTTATAATCATAATTAATATGATAAAATAATTGCTTTAAATTAGCAAAACTTTATTAATATTAATATAACAATTACTTGAGGATGATATGCAGATGTGATTCGCTCCGTTGTTGCAGTGAACGTGTGGAGCACTTCGCCTCTGAGACTGAGTTCACAAACGCTCTTTCCTGGGCATTGATTTGTATGGCAACACATCCATGACGACAGAGAATGTCCTCATACAAAAACCGAGCCACTTCCACAGCTTCCTTCGATTTTAAAGGACGACCTCGATCCACTTTGAAAGGACCAGCGTATTCAGGGTGAATTTACAATATGAAAACACAAGTTATATTTTTATCTTGATCGTGTGAATGATGCAAAATCCGACGATAAGTAAAAACAGGTATAATGAATTAAATGTTTCTCTCTTCACTTTTATTAGTTGCAATTCCTTTGTGTTTTATCTTATTGATTTCAGGAAATCATTATTTAGTTGTACAATTAACACCGAATTCTATGGTATGACCAAAACTTTCCTATCTTGTGCAAAACGTGAGACTAATGAAGAAATATAAATATATTGCTAGTTTTCTAAGCTACAGAGCCGCCTACCTCCCGGTACCAGTCAATCAGAGGCCACCAAACAAACGTCTCGTAGGCATAGGGCTAAACCAACAATCTACATTAAGTGATATCTCTACACATTATAACAGTAGACCTAATAAGCTCAACAGTCTAACAAAATTTCCAAAATAGGAGTATGAATCACAAAAAGTTTTTATTTTTTTTATTTTGAAGTTTTAGGCTGTGTTCAAGCTGCTTGTAAGTTGCTAAATGATTTATAGGTCCAAAAAATAATCTTAGCCTTCTGAGATGTAATCTCAGTTACAAAAGAATTTATTTGTAGAGATACTTTGAAGAATGAATGGTGATGATTTAAATTACATGGAAAAGATGTCTATTAATCAAAATATCTATTAGTATTAATATATAGGCCTATGCAACACTTGTTTTTTAACTGGCTTGGGATGTCATTTTCCTAAAGTCCTGCTCGCTTGTGGTTTATATTTGATTCATTCGTAAGGTAACTTGAAGTGCAAGAATGTGTACATAACTTCATATGCTTTCTGGCCAGAAATTGTAAATATAAAAATATAGATGCTAAGTGTGACGTATTTTTAGCAAGTAGGAACACAATCTTGGCGGTAACAAAAGTATAATTGTATAAGCGAATATTTGCTAGCAACCCACAATTTTTGAAGTGGTTAAGAGATAAAACAAAAATTATTTAACTTTTTATGAAAATAGAAATATTCCTTAAACAAATGCAAAATAGATATTTTCAAGATTTCAGTTTCTCTATTCATTATAGACATACGGGTCTGTTCCAGGTGGCTGCCACTCGAATGGTTGCGCACACCGAGACCACCGGTCACACAGGCCCCGCCCACCCTTGGATGACAGCAGATACGTTTTAGCTACGTAATACTTTCGTATTTACGTTTATTTTCAGCGTTGAGGCTTAAAAACAATCAAATAGGATTATTTGAAATTTTATGGTTGCATTGCAAGCAATATTAATGTTATGAAAAAAAATTTGTTTGTTTTTATTATCTTAACATTTGAACTGAGGTTTGGTGATGACATTTTTTAGTCGAACGCATCGGCGATGAGTGAACAAAAGTTTTGAAAATGTTTCGTAACTGTTTTTCCGAAATTTGGCTACAGGTGATATTTTCTCACAGTTTTGAATTATATGACAGATTTTACTCTTATGAAACATATTATGGCCTCATTGTGTGAAATAATTGTGATTTCGCATTGAAATCAGAGATAAATATGGATCACGTTAGTTGCCAGTTCGTGAATGTTGGACGAAATCCTATGCAATCATGTCGTATCATAAGAGCATAGTTGTTCCAACTCCAATAATGATTTTACATCCATCTTTGTCGAGCCGTTATCTGTTGATAATGCTGCTTGTGTGGCTAATTAAAACTGCAAACAAAACTTAAATACAAACTCACTCTTGATTGAATTTACATCTTAATTAGACTTAGTTAACAATTCAGACTACTGGACTTCGTATGTACTATGATGACCATTTGTTCTAAGAGACTAATACTTTACGACGGTAGAGTGTAACTTTAATTAGGATTTGAGAATCTCAGAACATGCACTGAAGTTTAATCGGAAAATTTGTAAAAGGTTAAGGAGGTTCTTCCACTCGTACTACAATACAAGTCCCACCAACCTTTTTGGATGCTTCCAGAAGTTAGCTCTTGTAAGAAGTTCCAAGAATTTTTGTAGTCTCGAATTCCCAAAAGATTTCCAGTTGGCATCTGGTTACAAGATATAGTAACTCTCTGTTGAAGTGTGAAGGTTTGTTATGATTTCCACTGTTCTTTAAAGGCAAACGGAACTTGCAACACGCGGTAGCCAGCTTTTTTTATTGAAGCAGCAAGCAGATTAGTCTGAAGGGAAGTGGATAGGCTGTGCATCCTTTTCGCTTTCAAAAGGAGCTTGTGTTAGTAGTAGTAGCTTGCTCGGAGCCGTGTCTTTATTACGGCTCCTCTTGGAATTCACATTGAGGCAAGGACACAACAATATTATAGAACATTGGAAGAACTAAATAAAAGGATTAACGCATGCAAAATAAAAGGAACTAATTTATGATGTTAGTAAACAAATATCAATGAGGTAAGAAATGTAAATTTAAATCTGATCATAACATACATGAAAATTCTCCCAGTACAGCTATGCTCTTAAGTGATACAACATGATTGCATAGGATTTCGTTCAAAATTCACGCACTGGCAACTAACATGCTCCATATTTATCTATTATTTCAATGCAAAAACACGATTATTTCGTATAATAAAGCCATAATATGTTTCATAAGAGCGAAATCTGTCATATATTTCAAATTGTAAGAAAATATCACGTGTAGCCAAATTTTGGAAAAACATTTTTAAAACTTTCGTTCACTCATCCCCGGTGAATTTGACAAGTAAAAAGTCATCATCAAATCTCAGTTCAAATGATAAATAAAAAAATGAAAAAAATTGTCATAACATTAGTATTACTTCCAATGCAACCACAAAAGTTGAAAAAGTCCTGTCGATTGTTTTTACACCTCAACGCTGAAAAAATGTAAATTAATTAAGTACAAAAGTAGAATGCACCCAACTATATGAACGGCTGAGCGGAGTGTGTGACGCAACCATTAGAGCGGCGGTGCAACATGAACCACCTGGCGTAACGTAAGTCTGCAGTAGCGACAATGAATTATCTTGAAACCATTTATTTTATATTTGTTAGAGGAATATTTGGATTTCATAAAAATAAAATGATTTAAGTTATATTTCTTAACCGCTTCAAAAATTGTGGCTTACTAGCAAATAAATATTCACCTATGTAATTATTCTTTTGTTAAAGCCAAGATTTTGTTACTAGGCCTGGGTGTGTTAGATTTCTTTTATTATAAATACATTACACTTAGCATTCACATCTCTATATTAACAATTCCTGGCCAGAAAACATGAAGTTATCTACACATTCTTGCACTTTAAGTTACCTTATGAATGAATAAATTATACACCAAAAGCGAGCAGAAAGACTGTTAAGAAAATAACATTTTAAGCCAGTTACAAGACAAGTGTTCCATAGACCTTGATATTAATAGTGATAGATATTTCGATTAATAGCATCTTCTCCATATAATTAAAATCACCACCATCTTTTACTCCTCAAAGAACAGGCAATCTCTACAAATAAGTTCTTTAGTAACAGAGATTACATCTCAGAAGGCTTCGATTATTTTTTTAGACCTATAAGTCATTTTGCAACATACCGGCAGCTTGAACGCAGCCTAAAACTTCAACATTCAAAGAAAACTGGTTGTAATTCATATTCCTATTTTGAAAATGATGTTATGACTGTTGAGCTTATTAGGTCTACTGTTATAATGCTGCAGAGGTAGTTACGTTGACCAGGCCGAGGAGTAAGTTAAGCGCGCTGTCATTGACGGCACCGTACTCTGAGCTAAGCAATGTAAAAAAAAGAAAAATTTCAGTTCAAATCACACTGGTTACGAATTATACCAATGCATAGAAGGGATTATGTTTATATAACCATAGGGAAAACACTGTTAGCTGTGAATTCGCAAACTTGTCGACACGAATGACATTGGAAATGAGAAAAAAAAATTAACACTGCTTGGCAACATTACGTTGATTCTGAGATTTTGGAAGATACAGAAAGAATCATGTCTCCTCAGATATGAGCATGACTGTACATCATTTAATTCAATCTCTCAGGACGTCAACACCCTCATTCAACTGCAGCATAGCTATTTTAGATAAGTGAAACCCTCCCTCGAATTCCCGTTACCCTCAGGGGCAGGCTCGTGATTCCCCCAATGCAATCGAATCAAAAATAAAATCCTGTTTTGGTTGAAAAGTTTTTTCTGCCCACACTGCTGCCATTGAGATGCAAATGAATTATAGGTCTGGTTGTGGGCCTCTGGCAACATTGTAAGTCATAAGCAGTAGCCGCTTCAACCTATTCTCCAATTTACATCTCGCATTTCGTCGTAAAGTGATATTTCTCTAAAAGCCCTCCCCTCCCATACCCTAGGATAGGAACTGATTGTCCGCAGGGCAAGAAGGAGAAGGAGAAGGAGAATGAGAGACAAGAAAAGAGACACGCGCAAGAGTCTGAAAAAGAAGAGAAAATAAGGGAAAAAGAGTCTCCGCAGGTGAGGAATCATAGGTTCGCAAGGTACACTCTCAAGATTTTAATTACATTTCAAGATTTCTAGTCCATCGCGTATTTTAAGATTGCGTCAAGAGTGTTAATACCGTGTATATGTATATTTATGGATCTATCTCTCTCCTCTCTTTATATGTATATATATATATATATATATATATACATAGTATATATATATATATGATTATGACTGTAAGATACGAGTATAGAGAAATATCAGATAAAAATAACCTGTATAAAATATATACAGTATATGCATATACATACATACATATATATATATATATATATATATATATATATATATATATATATATATATATATATATATATATATATATATATATATATATATATATATATATATATATATATATATATATATATATATATATATATATATATATATTGTAGTGGGGAAGGTATTCACGTCTTATAAACTGTCTGTTGTAGTGCGTGCTTTCACTTCTGTAGGAACAAGTTGCTCGATAATTAACTATGTTGAAGCTTCACTTATCGCGTTCAGATGTCAGCTATCATCCAAAATTTCAAAAGCTTTCCTTTTATATATTTTGGTTAAATGAAAATTATGTTTCCCTCCAAATACATTTATTTAGTCTTTAAACTGTATAACTTTTCAACCTTTTCAAAGGTTAGTAGTGACCGAGTCTTTATCTTAAAAGGCACATTGTAAAATTCTTGGACTTCGAATTTCACTTAGTGTATGGGCATTCAGAAATTTTATATAAGTTCACAAGTCACTTCGAGCTTTCACTGTCACCTCTCCACACACCTCACACACTCCCTGCCCTGAGGCCTTTTTCTAACTGACTCTCCTTCCAGAGTCTTCGTGTATATGGGTGTTCATTCGATGCCGAAATCTGGTATAATTTTCCCAAGTTTCGTCCAGATGGGCTTCCCTTTTCCATCAATATTTCACGTTTAATTATCTTTACAATTCGTTCAACGGTTGTTAACGAGTTAATGTTATGGTGTGCAAGAGGTCACTGAGGTAAAGATCCCAATTAGCTCTTCTTTTTGCCCAGTGCTGTAAAAGGTAAACACTGTGATTCGAATGGGTGACAAACGGTCAAATTCTGAATCTGGGATCACTTAGTTTCGTCATTGACCCTTTTCCGTTTTGCTGTCTCTGTCGTTATCAGCGATTTTCTGTGTGCCTTCGTGCGTGTATGAAGGTATTTAGTTTATTCATTTATAGACTCGATTCCATTATAATCTCTGCCAGCTACCCAGCTGACTCCGGCAGCTCTAGCTAAACTAAGGCAAAAATGATAAATCTACGAGGACTCCTAACACATGCTTCTTAGGAAAATCACATAAAATATAAAATAACTTTTAAAGCATTAAATTGAATATAAAAATGATCATTTCTTCAATCAAATTGAAATAAGATATTCTAATATGCTTGTAAAACAAAACAGAATTTGCTATCCGAGTTACAAAGTCATTACTCAGTCCTATTCTACTCAGGTGAATATCGCGCTATTATTTATGGAATTTGATAAATAAATATTTTTCCTTCTCTTCTGATGACGGCGAAAGTCATAGTATTTCTTGGTTGACCATGCGAAGCGGGATGTAGACGTGACGGTTACTTGCTAGATTTTGTACTCCCCGAAACGTCCTGGAGAAATATCCTTGCGTAATTGTGTGTGTCAGCAAGTGTGTTATGAGTTCATACAAATTTATTTGGACTTCTTTGACGTGACTATAAGTATTTTTCTCGTATAATAAGTTTTGTATGCTCATTATTCAACATTAAAGGCATGATTGGCAACTCAATTTAAGAAAGTGCAAGAGATTAGTACTTGCAAATTTTCCTGTATTTACTGTAACAATAATTAATAAGTTTTTATTAATTAAAATCTTCTAAACAAATGAATAAGGTAAGTGTGTTAGTTATTGTGATAAAATCTGAATTAAGGGTGAAAAGAATTTTCATTTCTTAAAATTATTTAATATCTATCTTAACCAGTTTTCTTTACTTTTTCTATCTAGGAAATTCCTTCTTAAAAGACATTAGTCATGCTTGGGTAAGAAACTGAAATATAATTGATAAAATCCTTGAAATGATTAAATACATCACATTAAAATTTTACTTACAGTCCTTCGTCTCCTAAATATTTCCCTTCTAGTCCAAGAAACAGCAAATTCGAAGTTAGTGCACTTAACCCCAATTTTTGTTTGCTACAACACCAACTAAACAAAGTAAGAATTGCAACAACACAAAAAAAAGTTTTATTCCTAAGTCAACCGGCGAAGTAATAAAGAAATCAAATACAGGGAATAATAAGATGATTGATGGGTTTGTTATTATAATTACTGAAATGTGACTTCTATTTCTTACGTTATGCTTAGTTTTTCATTTTTCGAAATCTTCAGTCAGTTCTGGTTCCTTAACTTCTTTAGTTCTCTTGACTTTGTCTTTATTTATCCAAAATCCCTCTTCTTCTAATGATTCAGCATATGTGGAAGGAATCTGGTTATTTATTTTCGTCACCTTCACTTTTGTCTCATGTATATCTATGACTTTGTGCGGACCTGTGAATTTAGTGGCTAACATAATTTGTTCCACTTCTTACTTCCGTCCTGATGTAGACTTCATCCCCTGTCTTGAAGTCTGTTGGCTTTAATCCTTCTTGATGTTTGTCTGTCATGGTCTTCTGGGCTTCTTCTAGATTCTTGTGTGACTGTTTATGAATTACCTTGAAATTACTACTTCTTATCTTCATGATGTCTTCAGAATAAATTGGCTATATTGGCTGATTTAGTCATGCGTATGGTAATCTTGGTTCATATCCCATCAAAGCTTTTATGGGCGTTGCTGAGTACTGGAATGATTTCTAGCATTTAATGACAATTGGATTAAAGGTAAATTGACATCCCATCCAGGAACCTGTCCTACGTATGCCGTAATGCATCTAGAACTTTTATGTTATTCCTTTCTGCTCAATCATTGTATTGTTACTTTCTCTACTTTGAATGCATTACAAATTTCTTGTACTAGTGAGTTATTGAATTCTGTACCATTATCAGATATTAAAAGCTGTGGAGCAGAATATCTACAAAAGATTTTGTCAAAGAGAGCGACTGCACATTCTTTAGCTCCTTTTCCCGTTATTGGTATTAGCTCAGTATATCTAGTAAGTGCGTCTATACATACTTGTATATTCTTATTTCCTTTCCTCGTGGTATGCAAGTTAGTGATGGGATCTATCGCTACTCTTTCGAATGGAGTTTGTGGAATGGGATACTTCCCTAAAGGCAGTTCTTTATCTGTTCTTCCTTTTACTGTTACAAGTATTGCAGCTTTTCACAGAATTACCAACGTCTTTGTAAATTCCTTTCCAATGGAAGGATCCTTTAATCATTCTAACTGTCTCATCTCTTCCTGGGTGAGCTCTCATGTCGTCATTGTGCATTAGTTCAATGACTTTACTTCTTAGGCTCCTAGGTACTATTCTTTTATGGGTGACACCTCTAAAAGACTTAAATGGGTCGAAATCTTCACATATCCAGACTAGTACGTCGTCCATGATGTTTACTGCATCTACGGGACATCCAATTTTTAAAATTCTATTTGTTCTTGATGATCAAATTTATTCTTATTTTTCACAAATCTGAAAATCTCTTAAATCGTCATCTTTTTTTTTTTTTCCTTTATGAAGTTTTGCCTGGAAAGTTCTGTGTAATGCATGGTAAATACATAGCATATAGCTTCACTCGACGTTGTTTACCGGCTGATCATATCTGCACTATCATCTTGTGGGATGTATCTTGATAATGCGCCTGCTGTTTTATTATTTTTTCCTGAAACATATTTTAAGTCTATGTTATAATCTTGGGTAGTCATAAACCAACAAGCTCTACGTCCGGAAAAATTCGGTTTCTTGAGCATTTCTACTGCAGCTGAATGATCAGTGAAGACAGTTATCTTATAGCCGAATATTATGCATCTGAACTGCTTTAAAGCGTCTGTTGTGGCTAAAGACTCTAGGTCTGTTACTGAGTAGTTCTCTTCTGTTGGTTTTAGTTTTCTACTGTAATAAGCTATAGCATGACATTTGTTACCATGTGTTTGCATTAAGCATGCTCCTATACCAGTACGGCTTGCATCTGTGGCTAAGAAGAATTCTTTGCTAAAATCTGGAAAACTAAGTATTGGAGGATGTCAATCTTTCTTTCAGTTCATCGAATGCTTTCTGTTGCTTGGTTGACCACCAGAACGGTATGTGTTCCTTTAATAATTCAGTCAGTGGCGCTGCTATGGTAGCGAAGTCTTTTATAAACTTTTGGTAAAAACCTGCTAAACCCAAGAATGATTTTTACGTCTTTCTTACAATTAGGTACAGGATACTCTTTGAGTGACTTAATCTTTAGATTAAGTCTTTAGATTAAGTCGTTTACTTCCACACGTTTCTCACTTAATGTGTGTCTCAGGTAGTCTATTTTCCTTCTAAGGAAAGTGCATCTTTTTCATTTTAATTTTAGGTTTGCTCTCCTTAATCTCTTTAGGACTTTTCTAACTAGTTTTGTATTCTTCAGTGGTGTCTGTTGCTTTTACCAAATCATCTATATAACAATGTACATCTTTGCCTAATATATCACCTAGAATTTTATCCATTAGTCTCACAAAGGTTATTGGGCTTGAATATAGACCAAAGGGCATTCTTACATATTGATATCTGCCATTGCTAATGGAAAAGGCTGTCAAAGGTTTACTTTCTTCGTCGAAAGGAATTTGTAAAAATCCCTGTAGCAAGCCTGTTGTAATGAAATGTTTCTTGGATCCAATGGTTGTGATGAGATCTCTCATGGATGGCATAGGATAAGGATCATTTTCGGTTATTTTATTTAGCCTTCTAAAATCAACTACTACTCGGTAAGTTTTGTCTTTCTTTGGAATTAGCAAAAGTGGAAAAGACCATGGAGATTTCGATGGTTCTGTTGTGCCTTGTCTCTTCATTTGTTGCACTTCTCCTTTAATAATCTCTTTCTGGGAATGTGTTACTCTAGCAGGTATATAAATTGGCTTAGTATTCCATGGAATATCTATTCTGTGGGTTATACCACCTGTATTGCCAAGGGAGTCTCCCTTTATGGCGACTATATCCTTCAAGTGAGTCCATATCTTGACTCTTCTCAGACCTGTTTCAGAAGTTGAGTTTGTATTCTCTCTATTGACGGATCCTACTGCTTCCTTCTCTACAGCTTGAATAGGGAAACTGTATACTTCTGCTAAACCTATTTCTGTACCTTGTGATAACCTAACTTTTCCTCCTATGTTATTTATAACCTGTAAAGCTATTTTTCCTTGTCTAACGTCTTGTAGGCTGGAGGAATAATGTATTCCATTTACTTGTGATCCTTCTGTAAGTGCAAGATTTTCCTTCCCTTCATAAATTGGATTTAGTGTGCATTCTATCCAGGTGCTTTCTCCTGGTTTAAGTCTTAAATCTCTGTCTAATTTGAGGTAAGTTTCCTGGTTAGATTCTAAGTTATTACTAATCTGTTGTGCATTCGTGCTCTACACTTGACATCCTTCTTCTGTAGTATCTTTCTTTAGGATACCTTCAGCAAGGAGTTTCCCTAAGTCTTGTTTCTTCTAATTATTTTACACAGAGGTATTCTATCATTCTTGTGCTTCTTCTAATCACATCACGATCAATTCTGACTCCCGATTAGCAAGTTTTGACGTCTGTTCTTAATTTACAAAAGTGCCTCTTGAATTGATATTAGAATATCTTTAAAATGAATTAAGCCGATTTACCACTAACAGTCCCTCATATCTTGGAATAATTTAATTTGTATAATTATGTATTTGTGATTGCAAGTTCACTTTTGATGGATGATTCTATAAAAAATTTTTTGGTAACCCCCGTTTTAGCTATTATACTTAAAGACATAGCTAGAAACAACTACTTGGAAAAATTGAACAAACAAGTCCTATCTATCAAATTCATGCCAAAACAGGAAAAGATGATCGCGTGGCCTTTTTAAATATTGTTGTCTGGCGTGAAAATTTTCCTTTGTAAAATATTATACAGTCCATAGAAAAAGAACAAAATAATCATGTACGTTGTTTTTCTCTGCATTCTCTTTAGTGGCCTTGCTAGCTTCGAATATCTAGCCCATATTTGGGATTCTTGTCACATTCAAGCTATGGAGATATACCATAACAAAAGTGACATGAACAATGACCTATGAACATTCTTGTTTGCCTTATTTTCTTGGCTTTCGGTCAATCAAATCAGTGTTGAAAATATTTGATGCAAATGTAATTTTTTCATATAATATCACTGTAAAAACAGGCTTCTAAGAAATGATCCGTACTAGAATAACAGTTTAGTTTATGAAATACCACATATGGTATTTGGACCAAACAAGAAGGAATCAAATGTCTGGATAAATCAACATAAATATTCAGTTAGAACCACCTTCTTTTTTGTACGCAAGTGAAAAATCACATAAGATTGGTCCCATAGCAATATAATAACAAGATGAAAAATATTGTTTCCCGGTATCGCATCAATCCAAATAACAAAGGAAAATTATATTTATTTAAACCGAAGTCTATGCACCATTGACCTTCCACAAAAATAATTTCCTTTGTATGCATTTGTGTTAGTTGTTTGATTATACTTAGTTTGCTTGAAAATGCCTTAGGATAAATGCGAAAGATCTTGCACGCCTTTCTTTCACTTTCCTTGTGTCTATACACGCTGTTTACACAGATACACGCCGGGACACAAGAAAGGACATGTGACCTCAGGCAAATGAGATGTGTCAGTCGGTTTCCCCTTTTTAGGTAATGATCAGTGGCCTAGTGAACGGAATGAAGAATGGTTTAGTAACAAGGAGACCGAGCGCAAAAGAGCTGACAGTGTCGATCACACAGATTAGCTGGGAAAAATAAGAGTTACCACCACAGAGGACATTTGTGGTTAGTTGTCAAGCTGGAGGCAAGGATGTAGTCTAATCAATATTTTCAGTTGGGTCTCTTCCCGTCATCTGTATCTAACAATGGTAGCCTTGTTTTCGAAAATAAATACAAAACGCTTATTAGATAGATGGATACGTGAAGTGCCAGGTGTGTGTGCGCAATTTCTTCTAATAGCTGGGTATGCAGGGTCGCATGCCCACACGGGGAAGTACTCAGTGGCAATAAAAGCGTCTGACGTCGCAGCGGTCCTTTATTCCTGTGGCCAAGAAGAATGTGTCGCAGGATGATGAAGATCATGGTCCAAGGATAAGCCACCAGGTTAAATATGATATCCCTTACTTGGGAGGTTCCCTCCAAAATATGTGATCAGTATAGCTTAGTGTTATGTGAAGGAACTCATTAGTTTTTATTAGTTTCGTCACTGATAAATAGCAACCACTGACTGATGTATAGCAAACAAAATTCTCGGTTTCTGAAGTACCATAAAAAAAACTAAGACTTAGGTTGCGGTATCCATAGACAGATCTTACGGCTATGGTCGCCTGTGGTTTCTGAAAATATGTGTTATCTGATGTAATTTAAATGTTGTTTAGTGATAGCACCATCTCAGCAGAGAAATGACCAAAGTCGTTAAGTGCATTGCAAGAACGTGGTTGGTTATACATTCAAGCTTGGGTACTGAGTTGAGAGAGAAAACACTTGTGACTGATCAATGAAAGGAGGGGGTTGGGGGTGGGGGTGGGAAGGAGGAGTACATGACTTTTCTATCATTCTCCCGAGCTGTCCAGCAGCCTGAGCGCAGCCACTCTCAAGGTCTCTGAGGACCATCGCTTGTAGTCGTCACTCGGGCGTCATTCGGTCAAACGGGTCTTGATATCACAATCGTAATTCGGGAGGTCCAGCTGTTGATTGGGATGTGGATTGAGTCTTACTGTAATCGCTAGCAATTACGGAAGTGACACGAAAGCTTTCAGAAACCACCTTCTCCACTCACTTCTATTTGATGTCATCAATAAAGAATCGGTCTCATTCGGAAATCATTCTGTTGCGCTCACGACTCTTCGTCGAAGGTTTCAATTACCTCCTAACTTTTCTGACGACTTGTATCGAAATTGAGGGTTTGAATAACCCCAATGCCGTCAGCAGAGAGAAAGAGAGAATAAAGAGACTTTTGCGGAGGTGGTAGGGGAACACACGCGCTTAAATATGCAAAGGTAAATTTGCTCTATTAACACGAAAGCTCAATTGACTCTGGCTTTAAAAGGGAAATCGCCGAATGGCCGAGAGCGTGAGTGAGTGAGTGAGGACACGTCACACGATCTGAGTCTATTAAGGGAACTGCTGGATAAGTGCTTCATGAGGGCTAACGCAGGCGTTAATGGGTTGCGCCGTGGCCACTCAATCTCTCGGTGGCCACGGTTGCGCCCGATACGCTGGTACGAACTGCACTGCTTCAGTATTTATAGATAGATGTCACCCCTCTAGCCTTTCTGACCTCTGCTCTCACCTAGTCTTTCGGTGTTTTCCCCTCGGCAACACTTTTAAAGTGCGATTTCCTTGTCTTTACCATTCTTGATTTCCTTTAAAATAAAAGGAAAGTGTTAGAAACCTCATTTCTCTCTCTCTCTCTCTCTCTCTCTCTCTCTCTCTCTCTCTCTCTCTCTCTCTCTCTCTCACAAACATTATTATTCTTTGAGTTTGGTTCGAGACAACGAAAAGAAAAGAATTTGCATTGTCTTATAATATTAACCATAACTTTTGAAATTATTATTATTATTATTATTATTATTATTATTATTATTATTATTATTAACCAAAATGTGCAAAGACTGATGTGGAGCTAACCTGAATGGTTAGTAACTTCTAAGGTAAGCTGCCACCGAGAGGGGAATCACTATTATGGAAACAAGCAAAAACAAGTAAAAAATGCGACGAAGTTTCCTCGGCTCAATCGAGTTTTATGTACAGTCACTCAAAAATGTTTTGCAACTTGTTCCAGAAGTTTTCGTTCACCTAACAATAATTTGTTCTTTTGATATATACAAGGAAATCTAATCGATTTTGGTTATTAATCATACGGTTAACAATATGAAAAAGAATGGTGAGTGAAAAATTCATATTACGAAAAATGACGAAACATTTTGAAAAATTTCACTTCAGATGATTGGGCAGAAGAATCAAAGAAGAAACTATATTTTGAATCCAGACAAAAGCTTATTGACTAATAAAATAATATTGAATAATCATCAGTGAAATTATATATAAATAAATAAAGAAAGAATTCAACCATTATCGTTGTCAAAAACAAAAAAGAAAAAATCTCATAACGTCGTATGTTATCGTGTGACTCCACATTCAGGCAGGAAAGCTAAACTAAACTGTCTCGTCACTTGCACCGATAAGATGGGCAGCAGACTCAGTCGCACCACAATCATTAGCTTACATAAGACTAATGTCTCTATTGTAGATATTGCTCGGCAGCTTAGCGTAAATAAAACAACCATGTATAGAGGGATACAACAACACAGAGAACGAGGAAATATGATAAATTCATTGTAAAAAGTGGAGGACAACTCCATTGTTACACTACAGTACTGTCAAGGATCATCATCGGATGATCGCTGACGACCGGTGTTGCTATAAAGAGAGAACATACGCTCTCCATTCAAGTTGCTGCTCAAACCATCCGTAACAGGCTACATGAGACCAAGATATTATTTCATCATACTCCTGCCAAGAAACACTTCATATCAGCGAAACACAAAGACTAGAGGCTAGGGTTTGCTTTATAATCCAGTGGCCGATGATTTCTGTAAGAGTCATCTTTTACGATGAGGAGGAGACATTCTCCACTGATGGGCATGGTAGTCTTCTTCACTGCTGGCGTGTAGCATTAACTAGATTAATGTTGAACTTCTTGCTAATTTTAATTCTCTAGAAACTTAGATAATAAGAAATACAAAAATAGGCATTATATATTCAGTTAACTTCATAAGAGGCATCTAAATGATAGGCCTAAGTAGTAATGAAAGAAATGAGAAATTACACATGATAACAGCATTATATATATATATATATATATATATATATATATATATATTCTTATGCTGTGGTTTTCATAGTGCAGTAATCTCCCCGTGTGTATGTGTGAGTTGTTGTATAACTGTATGAATTTGTATTCAGATACGCGTATACCGTAAAAGAGTTAGCGTAAGGTAAAATTGTTGCGCTCTGTATGGTTTGTGAGAAGGGATGGTAGGCGTGTAGAGAGGAGGGACAGAGGCTGACTGTTCTGGAGAGAGAGTGGTTGTTAGTCAATATTCAAAACTACTTAAGTAATGCATTCCATTGGGACGCAATCAAAACACTGTGGGGTGGAAAATTCCATTACGAAAGTTGCCTAACGTCATTGAGGAATTTTCTATGAAACGATGTTTTCCATTCTTATTATAATAACTAGAGATTCTCTTGTTCTGAAACTAAGTAATAATAAATATTATTATTAACTGTAATTCCACTTTGTCTCTAATTATCGTTTTTAATAAAGAGTTTTTTAAAATAGCGATCTCGTCTAGAACCTGTTCACACATTTGACCCACCCACCCGTCTGTGTATGGACACCCATACAATTCTTATGAAGGGTCACTGAGAGACCAAAAGCGTTGCTGAAGGGAGATGCGATCTCTCTCTCTCTCTCTCTCTCTCTCTCTCTCTCTCTCTCTCTCTCTCTCTCTCTCTCTCTTCAAATACAAAATATTTCATCACTTTCATATTTCATTTTATCCATTCCTATTCAAATAAATATATATATAAAACTAAACTTTCATCAAACGTAAACACACACATTATATTTATATATATATATATATATATATATATATATATATATATATATATATATATATATATATATATAGTTTTCATAATTTTGTTCACCACGGAACCCTGGGGTTCTATGGAACACAGTTTGAGAACTACTGATTTAGATCACTGTTTAATTGTCATAAAATGTGCCAGAAACTGTATTCAGACCCAAAGCCTTTCAACGTCTCATAAAAGATGAAATAATAGATTAACTTACAACTCAACTGTGAAGAGCAATTGTGTATCATCAACAAGACCCTCATTCAAGTCAACTATTTCGAAAGGTACACCTGCATAGACACTTAGATTTCTCAAATTTAAAAAGTGCATGGAAATTGAATAAAATTTTGTGCGCATATGTGGATTTATATGTGTTTAATTCCAAGTGTGCTCAAATGTAATGCACTTATCCTGTACAGCAAGGTCATGTTAATTCTATAACTGACGTATCTGCAAGGCCTATGGAATTCCTCTAAATAAGGGGGCCGGCTGGTTCTCTTCTGAACCAGGCTTCACCAAGTTAGTTCTGCGGTCCATTACAGCCCACAAGACGGCCTTGTGACTGGTGATGTATGCCATCGGTAAAGAAGAAATCATGTCAGAAATGAGTTCAACATGACTACTTCGCTTTTTTTTTTTTTTTTTTTTTTCTGAAAGGAAAAGTATTGCACCGGCTATGTCTGTCTGTCCGCACTTTTTTCTTTCCGCACTTTTTCTGTCCACACTTTTTCTGTCCGCCCTCAGATCTTAATATAAGATTCATCCCCTTGTGATTAAGTAATGACGAGTGAGAGTTTTTGTAGTGCAAGATGGATATCTGGATACGTCTTTTCCAGAAGTGTGTACACCTTGCGCCTGGACATTTCCTCTTGCTTGGAGACGAATCCGCATCGTCAGTGCCAAGAAGCCTTATTTCGATGTCCACTGCACTCAACTGCCTCATAATATAAAGCGTTTGAAGAGGCATATTAATCTGCTGCATTCAATTCTATGTAGCACTGAGGTATTTTTTCTTGATTAGGACTAATATTTTGAGCCGTTGTTAGCTCCTGTAAATAATCCATTTCATTTTATTTTACTTTGTTGAAACTAGTTTTCCTGTAAGTTTGCCGAATTAATTCATGTGGTTATGAAATAAACCTCTATTCTTTGTTAAACTAGGTTTCAGTTGGCGACCTAATCTATTCAGTTCAGTATCTGTCCTTTAGAGTCTAATTTTAGCCTTACTTGACAGAATTACGTGGATCTTAAGTAAAGCAAGGTGATATAATTCCAACTAACTAGTTAATTAACTCATTAGCTAATCAACCCACGTAACAATACATACATATATATATATATATATATATATATATATATATATATATATATATATATATATATATGTATATATGTGTGTGTGTATATGTATGTATGTATTGTTATGTGGGTCATTCAGTGGATGAGTTAATTATTAATTACTGTAATTTATATAGCCCTGCTTTACCCATGACCCACGTAATCCTATCACTTAAGGCTGGAAGTTACTCCAAAAGACGGACAGTTAACTTAATTAGATTAAGTCGCCAGTTGGAACTATGGTACTGAGTATTTGATTTATTCTGGGACAAAATGAATTAAATAAAACCCATTGATTACCCACCCAGTCCAACAAAGGAAAATGAATTGTTACAGTGAGGGAATATACATGCACCAGTTAGTCCCCTTTGGACACAGTAAAATCTCCCTTACGTTAACTTCTAATAGCCCAAGTATCGAGCTCATACGCAGTTTCCTTGATTATTAAAGGCTATTCCTCTTCCAGACAGTGATATGATCAGGTTCCAAGGCTTGCCTGAATATTATTTTACTTATAAGTGTTGACTCCCTAATCCTTAATTACGGCAAGGGGGATACCTTATGCAATCGCACCAGGCAATACTAATTATAATTCATATACTTGACTTCATACAGGAAATATGGTTCCACTAGGATGGATCTTCAGTCAGTGGCTAAGGAAGGGGAAAATGAAAATGGAAGTACAGTGGGAGAAATACCAGCAGGTTGGTGAATACTTGTCATTTCCAGACTTACCTTGCATGTAGGCTGCTTGTGTGCACTTGCAACAGGCGCCCGGGGCCTGTGAAAGACACGTAATGTCATTCTACTAAGTATTGAAAAGACGAAAGGACAAAGGGCAGAGTGAGCAGGAGCACAAACGAGTGTGCTCTCTAGGACTGCAGGCTTCTCTCTGTCTGACTGACTTCGGGTCGAGGGCACGGGTCCTGGTTTTGTTGTTGTAAACAGCCATTCGTTCATAGCCTACGGGCAGTCTGAAAAAATGACAAAAACTCACTGATACACAGTTCACAGGAAAAGGAGGAGGTTAAAGTGTACCCTACCTAAAGGTGGCCCTGGCAACTCTACCTGTTGGATAGGTCCTTAAACTAAACCTATAAGGCACTGGGACTGGTTGACTTTTGAACACAGTATCATGCCCGCTTCTCTCCCTGTTTTTCACAGAGAGAGCTCTTCCCTGGCTTTGTCTTTCTTTTGGTTTTGATTATATTTCTACTAAAATACTGCAGAGAGGTCAAACAGCAGAATATTTATTTAAATATATATATATTGCTAAGGGAGTTAATTCAGATACTAGCCCAAACTTGGAGAGGATGCCTATCCACCTGAATGACCCAAGGACTGATTAAAGGTGTCCGCACCCCTGTATGGCTTGAGACATAGATTAATCGGCCAGCCTTCGCCAAAAGAGAAAATTGGGTGCATTGACCTCCCGTCATTCACCCAAAGAGAAAGTTGGATGGACCCAGAATGCATCTGGAATCAAAAAGTCAGTAATCCTAGGAGCACTTAAATACCCCCCACAGGAATTCGGAGAGAGACCAGAATGCTGCGAAGCAAGTTACATCTCTTTCACTACCCGCTCCTTCAGAGCTAACATCCCTCTGTGGCTTAATGACTCAGTCCTAG
>NC_089759.1:1191656-1194156 GCF_040412425.1 Macrobrachium rosenbergii | reverse complement strand
TCGTCCACGTGATAAGGACAGTTTGAACGTCCCCAAATTCCCAGTTAGGCACACTGTAGGCGACCAACAAGGCTTTGACTCCAGCTATTTTCACATTGCTGAATTTAGCTCTCTCTCTCTCTCTCTCTCTCTCTCTCTCTCTCTCTCTCTCTCTCTCTCTCTCTCTCTCTCGCTTGATTGATAGGAAAAGCTAGGAAGTATTTGGGAATCTAAATTTACGCTCTGACCTCACGCAAGCAGAGCGAGACCTACCATCGTGAAACGAGCACACATTTGTGCTCCGAGCAACTCTATCCTTTGTCCTTTCCTATCTGTTATTTTACTCAGTGAATCGACAATAAGTGTTCTTCGAGAACTCCAATCGGCAGTTGCATTGCACTAGCAACCTACATATGGTAAGTCTGGGATTGACAAGATTTTGTCGATTTGCTAGTATCTCTTTCACTGTACTTGAATTTTTCCATTGTTTCCCCTTCAGCCACCATTTACAAGAGAACCTGATATAATCATATTTCTTTTATGAAGTCTAGTATATGAATAATGATCATTGCATAGTGAATTGCATAAGCTATTCCCGTGCAGTAAGTAGGAATTAGGGAAAGTCAAGTGTAAGTAAATTTCAGGCATACCTTGGATCCTTATCACCATTGTTTGGAAGAGAAATATCCGTTAAAGTACAAACATTCGTTGTGTTATTTTTTTTTACAGAAGCCGGGAAATTGACATTGACTAAAGGTTCGTGTAATTTCCTTCCTATCACAGCACATTCTTTCTTTGTTGGGACAAGGTGGGAAGTGAAGGGGGTTTAATGTAATTCCTTTGTTACAGAAGTAATCCATTATTCCATATGTAGTGCCGACTGGCGACCTAACCCAATTAAGTAATTGTCCGTCTTTTGAAGGTAACTTTTAGCTTCAATTGATAGTTTATGTGTGACCTTGGTGAAGCAGGGCTACATAACTTACATTAATTAATTAAGAAACTCATCAGCCAAAGCCCACACATAACAATATATATATATATATATATATATATATATATATATATATATATATATATATATATATATATATATATATATATATATATATATATATATATATATATATATATATGCGTACGTGTGCACTCATGCGTGAATGTTTATTCTTGTTGTCATGCAAAAGCCTAAAGTGTTTCACCTTATGGGACCAAGTGAGTGGAAACTGTAATTATGTCTAGGCTCCAATCTGAATATGACAAATTGATGAGCGATTCCAGGTTAACAGACGTGGAATTATATATATATATATATATATATATATATATATATATATATATATATATATATGTATGTATGTATGTATGTATGTATGTATGTATGTATGTATGTGTGTGTGTGTTTGTGTGTGTGTAAAAGAATTGCAAATTTATTTCGTAGTGAGAAGAGCGAGCAGTGTAAAGGAGTGCGGTTGTGAAGAGTTTGGGGGGGTGGTGGCCCGGTTGCTAGCCAGCAGGAACAACGTCCAAGTAGCTAGTGAAACGCAAAAGAGAGAAAATGCCAGCAGTATTTTTATACACCAAAGTAGGTTCAGGTTGCTTACTCTTCTTGTTATCATTAATAATAATAATCTTGATAATAATGATAATATTTTGGTTGATTATCTTTATTATACTTTTATGCATTTATCGTAGCTGAGATATTTTGCATCCTATATGGTTGGATTTTTACCTGCATGGGTATAGGTTTCTTTTGTACATTTCTCTTGGATTCTGTTTGCATAGGTGACGTATATATTGCCATATAAAGAGCGAAAAACAATTAAAGGGGGTATTTATACCTGTGAAACAGATAGTCCTTAGGAAGAATTCGAAAAAGTAATATATAAGTGAATGAGTTTCATAAGCAAAACTTCAGAGCTTCGAGAAAGATACAGTCACTTTGCAATAGGTACTTTTATACAATAAACTTCTAACTGTACACAGTTATTACTTTTACCCCGTGGTTAAAGGTAATTTGCCATCAGATCTATACGAACCGGGGGTTAACTGATCTCACTGAGAGTATAAATTCACTTTCCAATAAATCGATTACTATAGACAACATAATTGTATATATCTCCCTTCCGCCCCCCATCTTCTTCCTTCTGATTGATCTCACTGATGAAGCCGAACTATACGCTGTTTTCCGATATATTGACAGATTTATTTACTATGATTATTCTCTCTCTCTCTCTCTCTCTCTCTCTCTCTCTCTCTCTCTCTCTCTCTCTCTCTCTCTCTCTCTCTCTCTCTCTCTCTCTCATGTCTTAATTTCGCGTTGACAAATCATAAAAATCCTATACGTTACAAATCTTTTAGGGTGAATTTCTTATTTACCTTGCGTTTATCATCCATTCTCTTACAATTTCTGATGTAATTTATGAGGAAGAAGCAGGACAAAGCACAAGTTGATACCCTTCGTCCATTCCTTATTATTTTTTCTTGCATCGGTTCCCGAATCTTTGAAATTTCCAGCCTT
>NC_089759.1:1004156-1184156 GCF_040412425.1 Macrobrachium rosenbergii | reverse complement strand
TTACCAATAGTATACAAGTCGTAAGAAACCAGACAAGCAGCACTGTAGATTACTTAAATGAAGAAACGAAAATAGTGTATTGAACACATGCCTCCAACACTCAAGAAACCAAATGACACCGATGCGCACTTTGTCGGTAGGAACAGTTTCATCATAACAGAGACCAAGCAGGGAATGAATTGAATTGCAAAATGTTCTCATTGCTTGCAGTGTTCGCCACCAGCCCCTGGGAAGCATTAAAGTATCCGTTATTAGCGCCCAAACGACCAAGTTAGAGGCTACAGCTTTTCCCTCCGTTTGTCTGTTTGTCCGTCAGGGTGCCTGCTGTCATGGCCTAGATGTGCACGCAGGGAGATCTATCAGTCTAGGACTAGTTAAGCCAGCCTTGTGCCACCGGCAGAGGACCTTCCTCCTTGGCAGCCCGTAAAAATGGGAGATCGTTCACTTGTCTGCCCGTTAGCGTCACGCTTAACTTGCTATATGCAGACTTTGCCAGAAGGTGAGCCTATGGAGTCTCAACGTCCATAAGATAATTGTTGTGGAAAGATGCTGTCGGGTGGTTGACTCATTGATACAAACTTTCTGAGAGTATTTTCATAATAATGTAAGCATCTGCCGACTTTCGACCAACTTCTCTCTATGCAAATTCCAGCTGACGGAATTTGCAAAAGAGACAACTCGGACAAGGTATGTATGTGAAACGCATATGCCCTGAGAGCCACCATTTTTATTATGAAGGACGTAGTTAGGTCAAACGGTCATTTACCCCTCTATGACCTGAGCGCTTCATCAGTGTATGTGTGCCAAACGTTAAGTATCTTTTATAGTTCAAAGGTTATGGCCAAGGCTGCAGTTGTACACCAAATCTACAGAATTCGGACATATAATTTAACTTCCAGCAGCAAAGTCTGGATATCAAATAGCAAGGTAAATTCACAATGACGGGCAGACAGACATACAGACAGACTAGACAAACAGTTCCTGTCATGCATAAAGGACACAGACAGGCAGACTAGACGAACAGTTCTTGTCATGCATAAAGGAAGATTTTCCATGTTTTCTTATCTGTATGTCTGTATGCAACGTTAACCTCAGCCACAACTTTAAAACACCCATGAGTAGACTGCATATCTGGTATGTTAACTCTACTAATGCAGACTTGACCATGACCTTTCTAAAATGAGGTGGTAAGGGTGCCTTCAACGTTTCGCCCATCGGAATACTTAGAGAGTGGTGGTGTGAAAACCTTAACCTTCCATCATTCTTTTCTAATGGCAGTAAATGTGATTTCCACAAGGATAGACAGATTCATTGTCATGTTGAAATGGAGTGGAAAACACTCCAATACCATTGGGTAAAGCCAAGGAATAATTTGTTTTGTAAAGTGAAAGTTTAATTATAGTCTCTATAAATGATATTAGCTTGTGAAAGTAGGTGAAAGAATAAAATCTTATGATGATGGTCTCTTAGTGCATCTTTACTTCAACCATGGAAAGAGCTGTATGATGATGTGCTCTGTCTCGGTCAGTTGTTGACCATTTCTTTTTTTTTCAGAACTATTTAATTTCCCTGATGAGGATATGACATTGTATTTCAAACATTTTCATTCATGAATGTTGCATAGGAAGTTAAGTTCCTGAAATAAGAGTAGTCAAGGGGTGGCACTCAAACATGGTATGTTAGACGTTTTACATGTCTGTCATATCAGGTTAAGATACCTGGTATCCAACACTCCAAGCATCGAAAACAAGTTTAGATTTAGAAACTCAAACAAGCCTAAACAGGTAAAGATATTGGAAATATCATTAATACGATGGCAACTCTGTATGTAAGGTTTTTATACTAATTTCATTTGGTAAAGCCGTTTCGCGTGGTGTGCAGGACAAAAACTCTTAATCTCATAACCCTCTGAGACTAAAAGTCTTCTGATGTCTTGGTGGACAGTGAACATTCTGGAAACCATTTGCAAATGACAAGGACACTATCTTGAAACTATTGATATGACAATAGCACAGGAACTTTCAGATAAAGAATAAATTTTTGTCTGGGGGTTGATTCAGTTATTTATGGAATGGACTGTGAAACCTATTTTCACTAGTAACATCTTTTGTAAAAAGGCAGGACACTGGACTGGGCCTATACCAAATTGTCTATCATATGGAAATATTTTTATTTTTTAGCATAAGTTTTGGAATCACAGCAGTCTACAAATAGCGCTGCAGGGTCTAACAGTGACATGAATTAGGCATATAAATAGTTTATTCATATTCTGGTCTGAGCTGCTGAGATCCTTCCCAGGCGAAATCGGCCACAAACTGTCATAAAATAGTTGGTTACCAATCTACATGTGCGATCACCTGTCAGTCGGTCAGAAGAACTTTAGTTAATTCCATCAGTTCATCCATTCTGGTGAGTGGACTGACTCCGCCGACAAACTGTCGTCCACACGTAAGTTTTAACGTCAGTTTCGATGAACTGACGGGTGGACTGAGAGGTAAACCTGATCGTGAACACCCGGCCTTAGGGATACGCTAATAAAATTAAATTTACCATCATGGAAAGACTGGAAGCTACTGTGAAATACTAAACAACTGAGTGTACATGAAAAATAATACTTGAAATATTATATACCTACAACCAGTTGTTTCTGATCATGGTAATTAAAACATAAAAGCAGTAATTTTTCTGTATTTTGTATGCAAAGGATGAAAACTAGTAGTTTTTTTTTTGTAAGCTCAAGATGAAAACAGCCATTTTTTTGTTCTTTGTATGTACAGTACATGATGGAAACTGGCTACTTTTCTACTCTTTGCCTTATGGTATGTGTATGAAAAAATTACAACAGCTATTTCTCATTCTATTGCATGCAAAGGAAGAAAACAGCTATTATTCTGTTCTATAAACGCAAAGAATAAAAAGCTGTTTTCGTGTCCTTTGTGTGTGAAAGATGAAAATATATTTTTCAATTCTTTGCTAGCAAGCATGAGCTAAAGCACAGCTAATTTTTGGTGTTCTTGCTTGCAAGAAATAAACCAGAATATTTCTGTTCTTTGTATGCAAAAAACAAAAACAACTATTTTTCTGTTCTTTGTATGCAGAGGATTAGCACAGAATTTTTTCTGTTCTTTGCATGCAAGTATGAAAACAGTCATTGTCTATATTTTCCTTGCAAAGAACAAAACAGGTAATTTTTGGTTATTTGCATCCAAAGTATGAAAACAGCTATTTTTCTGTTCTTTGTATACAAGATATGAAAACTAAAGTTTTTGATGTTCCTTATATGCAAAAGATGAAATAGCTATTTTTCTGTTTTGCATGCAAGTATGAAAACAGGGTTTTTCCGTTCTTGACAGGCAAAGAATGCAGACAGCTCTTTTTTTTTTTGTATGAAAAGGATTAAAACAGCCATTTTTCTGTTTTTGTATACAGTTATGGAAACAGCTGTTTATCTGTTTTTATACAATTGTAGAAACAGCAGTTTTTCTGTTTTTTAATACAGTTATGGAAACAGCTGTTTTTCCTTTTTTATACAATATGGAAAAGCTGTTTTTCTGTTTATTGTACATAATTATGGAAAAAGATGTTCTGTTTTTTACACAATTAAGAGAACTGTTGCTTTTCTTTATTTTATATAATTATATAAATAGTTATTTTTCTGTTTTTTGTATACAATAATGGAAACATCTGTTTTTCTATTTTTATATAATTAAAGAAACAGCTGTTTATATTTTTGTCCACAATTATGGAAACAGCTGTTTTTATGTCTTTCTACAATTATGGAAACAGTTGTTTTTCTGTTTTTTTATACAATTATGGAAACAGCTGTTTTTTCGGTTTTTTATACAAGTATGGAAACAGCTGTTTTTCTGTTTTTATACAATCATGGAAATAGCTGTTTTTTCTGTTTTTCTGTATACAATTGTGGAAAAAAATTTTCCTGTTTTTTGTATAATATTATGGAAACAGCTGTTTTTCTTTTTTTTTTTGGTATTAAATTATGGAAGCAGCTGTTTTTCTTTTTTGTATTAAATTATGGAAACAGCTGTTTTTCTTATTTTTGTATATAATCATGTAAACAGTTGTTTTTCTGATTTTTGTACAATATTATGGAAAGTTGTTTTTATTTTTTGCATGAAATCATGGAAACAGCCTTTTTTCTGTTTTGTATACAATTATGGTGTAAGAGACGCATCGCACCGATCGCGGTCTCTTCCGAGCACACGTGTGTGTTCGTCATCCATCGGAGGGGACAAGACAAAAACAAGAGCATCCCGTTTTCTCTCTCTCAAGGAACACAACTTCTGCCATACAATATCTCCGTCTGTTTCTCCCTAACTATTGTTGTCTCGATTTATGTACCATCACCACTACTTGCATTGCCATGCAAGCATTCTAATCATGTACTCATAATGTTCCACCGAATCTTCTGTATCAAACTGTATGTGTGTTTCTGTTTGTGAAGACGCCAAACGTCTCGCCATTTCACATATATTACGGTACTGCATTGTATTCATTAATCTGTCTCGAATCTCATGCAATTGGCCATATGTGGAATTTCCTGGCCTTTCCATTGATATATGTTTTATCACTGTACGTTTATTATGTCTCTCACAATCGCCATCTGTTTGTCTGCCGACAAACACAGATGTCCGAAACATTACCTTTGTTTCGCCCTGTCTGTGTGTAGATACTACTTTGCGGCTCGCACCAGCCAATAACAACTTCGAAGATTCTGTACATCCAAGTTACGGCCTGCTCTAGGAGCAAGAGCCCGTGCTGGCACAAGGCCAGCTAAATCTGAAACAACATGTACATCCATTCAGTAAGGAACCACCAATAAACCATTCAACACCCAGCCAGTATGTCACTCAATCCCGTCCTTACAATGGAAACAGCTGTTTTCCTCTGTTTTTATATAATTATGGAAGCAGCTGTTTTTCTATTTTGCATGTAAGTGCAAAACCAGCAATTTTTCAGTTATTTCAACGTAAGTATTAAGACAGCTGCTTTTTCATTCTTTGCATGTAATTATGAAAACAATTATATTTTCTTCTTTGCATTCAAGGAGTGAATAACATATTTTTCCGTTCTTTGCGTGCAAAGCAGAAAAACAGCTATTTTTTTCTCCTTTTGTAAACAAAGAATTTTAGCAGCTCACTTCATATTTACTGGCAGTAGTGAAGAGATAAATTCTTTACATTACTGTGTTTTAAGCAACTATGCAAAATAGGAAAATGGCTATTTTCTGTTATTTTAGGCAGTGGATCAAAATGGTTTTTGATGTGCAAAGGTTGAAAACAGCTCTTTTTTCTGTTATTTGCTTACCAAGAATGAAAACTGCTTTTTTTCTGTTTCACATACGCGAGAATGAAGACAGCAATTTTTTATGCTCAAGATGAATAAACCTATTTTTCAAGTCTTTGTATTCAAAAGATGAAAACTGTTGTTTTCCTGTTCTTGGCATGCAAAAATTAACAGGGATTTTTCTTTTAGTTGCATGAAATAAGTGAAAACAGCCATTTTCAATTATTTCCTTGCAAAGAATGAACACAGCTATACACTTGTTTCTTTAATACACAGTTTTTGGTTATTTGTATGCAAATTATGACAGTGCACATTTTTCAGTTCTCTTCATGCAGAGAATGAAAATATTTGATCATCTTATTTTTTCATGTAAAATATTTATTAAATACTTGTGAAAAATTTGGCTTTAGAACCAGGCCAATTGTTTTATGCAATATCCCCTTATGTGCTCTTCTCACTTCGTTTCTATTCCTTGTTTGTCTTCACTATATTTAAAGCCACATTTTCAATCCTTTTTCTCAAACATTATTAAGCTACTCAATTTTACCTGATAATTATCAGAACTTGCTCTTCCAGTCTACTCTGTAATAACACTGAAATTGTGAAAGTAACGGTTCGAGGAAAGATGGTAAACTGTGCAACATTAAATCTTCTCATGCACTGAATTCACAGCTGTCGGGAAACAGGGCATTAGTCCTGCTGCATATCAACCGGTGACGACAGAGACGTTCTCTGTCGCCTTTCCAGTTATAAATTCTATTGTCAACGTGATAGTTACTCACAGTACACTGGGTCACCTACGAATCTGGTAAAAAGTGACCAGCAGATTCTGTCAATCTATCTATCTATATAGATAGATAGATATATCCACAAACATTGAGCTACAAATGTCGTTTAATATCCATTTCACCCTACTTCGGGGATATCACCGAAAGGGAATTTTAATTGATAAATGATTCGGTACCTGGGATACTCGAACGCCTGACAGTACGTATTTGACGACTTTCAGTCGACGTATATATATATATATATATATATATATATATATATATATATATATATATATATATATATATATATATATAAATGGTAACTGGGTTATATACAGTAAATATCTCCAGTGAGTTGCATCTCTGTCCCTCAGTGAGCACTGTGTCCTGCTGGACCAGGTATCACAGATGGGAGTACCTAGATTAGGACCCTAAGTTCAGGGTACAGGCACCCCCTGCCCTGCCCTGTAGGTTGACACCTCTTTAGGTAGGCACTACTTAACCCACAATCGAAAGCTGAGGCCTTGCTCAGTAGGGCACCATAAATTATTGGCAGTTTTATGACTGATAGTTTTCAGGCAGAGATGCTTTGTCTCTTCGGCTTCAGCCTTGGATGCCTGGCAGATAACCTCAAGTTAAAACCAGCAGGCAATGGCAGGGGTAATATATTGTCATTAAGCACCTAGGAACTGCGCACTCCAAGTAATTGACTGTCCTGTAATGTGGTTAGTTATTGAATGCTGCATGGGTTCTGCCAAATAAATGGATAGGCACAATTTTGAAATTCTCCTAGTCCTGGCATTTCGGGATGCTTAAAATCTCCCATGTTATAAACACAAAGGATAAAATGCAAGTAGAAAACTGGACCGGAACCAAATTGGACAGAGCACCTTAGCAGTTTGTGAAGCATTGTGCAAAGAAATGGGAAAGAAAGACTTTACGAGGCAATGTGTACATTCATCCAGGATGACCTCTTCCATATGAGTGCCTAGGTAGATCTGCTGTTCTAGAAACCATATTGGAGGATGTGCTGACAATTAATGACGACTAGTTTGACATCAAGAATGTGATGTACATCAATATGCTGGAAAAGAAGTACGTGGATAAGAGATCACGAGAACAAAGCGTTTGATATGCGACGAGACCTGGCACAAAATAAAGGGGACACACGAGCGATCAGTATTTACAGGCAAATTTCAGGGAGGAGATAAAGAATGCATTCTAGAACGTGCCAGGTACTCGGGTCTACATAGTGAAGTTGATGATGATCAAGAAGAGATTATAGAGAGTAACTGGACGAACAGGCTGATCATGTTGACAAAGCCTTGTGTGCAGGGAGTGGCGCTGGTGGCAGGGTAGTCTGCTGAATTTTCAATAACAGATCCATGAATGAATAGGAAACTAGAAAATTGTCAAAAATAGAGGAAGGATCAACAATAACTTCTGAATAGGAAGAAAAAGACAATATTTAGCGGAAAATTTTTGTGGTGTCATGAAAAAGACACGGGAGGGTGATTATTATTTTATTGATATACCAGAAACTGAAGACCACCTGAATGTGCCAGTAAATGAATTCGCAGTGTTGGCCTAGGAATCAACAGTAAAGAAAATAAAGAAATGGAAAACATCAGGTTTTAATGGATTCACTGCCGAGATCATTTTCTGTGAAATTGAAATGACAAATGGTATAATATCTAGACTGTTTGGCAGAATATGGAATGAGGAACAAAGGCTGATGATTGGGAATTGGAAGTCATAGCAAAGGTACCAAAGAATGATGACTTGACTGCACGTGGTAACTGTAGAGACACTGTACTTGTGCTGAGTGCAATAAGGAGAGTCGAGACACTTATCTCAGAAGGCCGGAGAAAGAAATAGATCAAATTCTTAGAGATGGAGAAGCCAGTTTTAAAACAGATCGAATGTTGCACAGATGAAAAAATGTTGTTAAGGCATAGGAACAGTGTATGGAAGTTAAAAATCCCCTTCTGATGCATTTTATTGATAATGAGGAGGCATTCGACAGCGACCACAGACAAGTATTATGGAAGGTCTTTCGCCGCCATGAGCTTTCCTGCAATGTTAATGCTGATGTTGATGGGGTCTCGTCAAGTGGATTTGGGATGCTGCAAGGGAATGTTATTCCACCTTCGCTCTCTTCCCTTCTCGTAGATTATATTATGAAAAAAAAAGTGGTCGGAAAAAGAAGAGAATAGAATAACAATAGAATGACGATTGACTTAGAATGTGTGGATGGTGTTTTTGTAATCAGCAAAACACCAAAATGTACTGTGTTAAACGCAAAGCAGCGCGGAGACTCACTATTTTGTGAAGACCTGTTGCAACAATAAGACTGAAATTTTGTAGATTTAGTAAGAAAGCTCCAAGTAGAATATATGGAGTCGGATGGCATGATAGAGTGAGCAATAATATTAATAAGGGTAATTACGGAAGTTCCATATGTGGATGGGGTCATTTTGAAAAGGAGAGGTAGCGGGTCAACCCAGAGTTTTGTGGATGCCAGTTATGAAACATGAGGCTGGAGATGAGTGGATTTTTGTGGAAGACAAACCACAGGGAAGACATGAAAGACGGAATTTCACAGAGGCACTGTGTCACTCGACGTTGGAGTCAATAATATGTGTGTGTATGTGTGAGTGAGTGAGTGTGTTTGCGTGAAAGTAATGCAAATTTAAATAGGAATTATGTTTAATTACAAACTACAACCTCCCTCTTATGGTAAACTTGGAATATTTTGGCAGTATACTTATGTATTATTTATCAGTAACCTTATTTGAATGTGGCATTTTGAACGTGTGGATTGGCCTTGTCATTTCCATGTAGCTGACAACTTTGGGGTCTTTCGTGAATCTTCCAAGGATTTGTCGAAGCGACCGTTGGACAATTTCCTCTTAATTAGCTAATACTTCTGACTTCAGAACTGCTAATACTTCAGACTTCAGAACTGCGATTCGACTTCAGAAATGAGTTTGCTTTACTAAATTAGATAGGAAATCGTATCTAATTTGCTGTGTGAATTAACTAGTTTAAACAATTTAAATTCTGTTAACATAATGAAAGTATTAAGTATCCATCAGTTCCTCTACAGTAAATATTTTCGTTTTGTATCACACTTTCATACCTATACTCATTGTGCAGTTACGGTTCCAAAGTAGTTTTTAATGATGAAAAATTGTCTCGTCGTAATGATATTACTATTCTGAATAAATTTACAGATGTAAATTTTACAAAGGGGTTACTTATGTTCTTAACCGAGTTAAAGGCCTTCGGAGAGCTGAATTATTATTATTATTATTACTTGTGTTCTAAGCTAATAACCAAGCAGTTCTTATTATCCATTTTACGTATTTAATGTAAGTGAATTAAAGAAGCTTCTAAGAACTTGAGTATTTTTTATTATTATTAATAATTAATTATTATTACTGCCGTTATTGTATATTACCTGTTCTTCCTGCTAATAACCTTTTTACCTATTTTACGCATTTGAAGTAAATGAGTTAAAGGCTCTTCTAAAAACCGAATATTATTATTGTTGTTTATGAAAACTATTAGGGCCTTTTTATCAGATTCCGGTACTCGCTGTCGACGTCGTCATCTTAGCCTTGGAGGCCAGGCGTCTTCCATCTGAGGTACCCTCTCAGCCAATTGCAACGCAGATTACTCAGGATGGGGCGGGACTTCAGTTGGTAAACTCACGGTTTGACGTGTTAGCGTAGATATTGTGTTTACTTGGACAATAAAGATAATGAATGATTACTATATTTCTCATCGAAATATTAATTATAACTAATATTTAATGTACTGTAAAGTTATATAACCAAATATAGCGTAGAAAAGCTCGTACAGCAGGTTTCTTATGCTAGTTGCCGAGCCTTACGTCGGTCGGGCGGCGGGAAGACAAAATCGTCAAGTTGTCAGTTTCTCTTTTCAGTTAGTTGTGTAGGAGAGTTTGCAAAGACAACATAACGTAGAGTGGGCCTTTTTTGTATAGTTTTAAGTGTGACTACCTGTTGCTGTGTGTTTGTGTGATAGTGGAATTGCAGTTAACGTGATTTTGTGTATTTTCCCAACACGATCTTGGCTCAACAGCGCAAGCGTAAGGCAAGTTTTCGAAAATTGAACCCAAAAGTGATTTTTGGAGAAAAAGAAAGTGGCAAGACATTCCTACTGGGGTGGTTGGTGTTGCTGTTCGCCGCCGCGAGAGGATTTCTGTTGAAACTTTCCTGGGATTTCTGAGGGGGTGACTGCTGAAGTGCATGGAGACAATGCCATTGTTCTTCTGATTATAATCGTGGCTCTTTTTGTGGACTAATATCCCTACTATTTCGCATCGACCATGGGCTGGATTTTCGCAAGCATTCTCGTAATAGGTAAGTACTGTATTTATTGGTAATATGTAGTGTATATTCGTGCAGGCGAAGGCTTGTAGTGTTGCAATGGTGTGAATAGAGTTCATGTGTACGATATAGTAAGCCATTTTAAAGTTTTCTTCTGAAATGCTTACTAGTTCTACTGACCCTTTAATCTGCACTTGCTCCCAAATTTCATTGTCAGGCTAAGCTAGGCAGGGCATTAGCAGACGATCCGGTTAATTAAGCATAGGATGCACCATTGCTTGACAGAAGTGACTAGGCCGAGTAGTCATACAAAAAAAAGTAGCGCCCAGCAATGTGTTGCGCTAGCGTAGTTGTTCCATTTAGAAAAGGTACTGAACCCAGAAACTGGCGTACCTAAGGCTATTTTAAAATTCTTTGAGGATAGCTCCCTTTTGAATTTTTGGTAGCAAAGAGCATAATACCGTAAACCTGCTAACGTAGGAAAAGATGTTCTGCGCGAGTAGCTTTTTAGCCAAAAATTATTCCAGGCCAGGCGGTATGGCTACACTTAGCATCCCTTGTTATAGAGAATGACTTCGTTTAGATTTAGTAGTGTTTAAGATTAAGCCAGCCATGTGTTGATCTCGTGGTTAAATACCCCATTTCAATGAATTTTGGCCAAAATAGTGCAAGGATGTAAAATCTACACAGAGGTCTCATGGGTTCAGACTGTTTCATGTAATGGGTACCTATTACAAACCCCATCTGCGCCGGAAGGACTGACGACTAGCCTGCTCGTGCGGTACGTGGTTGTATAGTAATTGTAATTATTTACCATGAGCTTTGCTGGATACTGCTGTATGTCAGTATATCACCCTTATTTAGGTTATGTGTTTTCCGTATATAACGATTGTAATCCCATCTTGACAAAGAAAAGTGACTACCTGGAACAGTTGGGATCCTTTCCGTGGGCTCTGGGGAAAGAAATTGGGGTGGGGGAAGGGGTTGGGAGGCATTTCCGGCTTCGTGACTTGTGTCCGTTTGACTTGACCTCTCTTCACCTGGTTCCAACTGGTTCTGGCGATCTTCACTGACTAATGTATGAAGCTTGGCGGCTGCTTTCACTGTTGCTGATAACGGTATTCTCGAGGTTTCCCTTCAATATTTTTTTTTCCTTCATTTCGCACATATTGGATTAGGCCTACTTCTTAATACGTTAACATCAGTAATTTATTTGTGCAGTACCACAACGAATGTGTTTCAAGTTCAGTTTTTTTTTTTTAGTGTAATCACTGAAGTGAAAGATGAGGTCATCGGTAAGATTGAACTATTCAGTGCTGACGCATAGAATTCTTAAGCAGGTGCTTTCAGGAAGAGAAGGCAGAAGAGTGCTAAGAAGAAACTGCAGGTAATGAACAGATAAGAGGAAAGTGTAATTGAGGTTGTGGGAGGAATTGAAGTTGCAGATAGCAGATTTCCAAAGAAAGTAGGCATGAATTTTGAAAATGAAGGGAAGAGAAGTGATGCTGCTTATAAGATTGGTATGTTGTCAGCGTAATTGTAAAAAACATTATTTTTTTTTTAAAAGCTTTAAACCCTAAATTATGTGATGGATCAAGGGAATAGTTAAAGTAAAGATCTCGTAAGCAAGCGGATCGCAAAAGATATTTGTAGCTGGACCCTAGTGTTGAGAACAAGGATTTAAGGAATTTCGACAATCCGGCTGCAGAGATTGCAGGCATTACATACAGAAATGTGATCCAGTTGTAAGACACAAACGTGATGAGATAGAGGGGGTTGCGAATAACAAAGGAGATAGATATTACGTCACCGTGTGTTTCTAATCCCAAAGGTACGGTACAATATAACAAATGCCTTGCTGATGAGAGGGAGAGAGAGGATAATCCATGCTGTTGCAAATGTGCAGTGAATTGTAGAGTAAAGGATGGTAATTTCAGTCACAAAATGCAGAAATTGCGCGAATTTTCATTAGTATTGCGTGAATCATCCGGTGGATGAGAGAGATTGTGAAATGTTAGAGGAGATTAAGGGTATTAGAACCGAACTGCCCATGGATATTGGTTCTTAGCAATTGCAAATTAAGTTCTGTTTTCCAAATATTAATTGGATGAAATGAAATAAGGCACGACAGAACTTTCAAGCCCCCTCGTTTGTGGTGTTACTGTGAAAGTGTTCAGTTTTGTAAGATATTTTAAAATCATTCTTTACAAAGACATAAAAACAATCGTATTTAGTTATCGTTAACCTAGCGAAATCCAAGACGAGTGATTCTTACACTGAACATAATTGCCTTATGAGGTGTGGCTCTGCAGTAGGTTAAGTTTAGTTCCAACTGGTATTTTACCGAATATTGTTGCCGCCACCCACCGTGTATTTCAAGCCTGCCTCGCAGATTCTGATAAATGGTATTTTAAAGAACTTTATATTTATCATAATGTGCACCCATACGTTTTTCGGTCGGTCGCTCCAAGGTCTTGTAGGTTTATCCTCAGTGTTATCAGATTTATCCTCAGTGTTATGAAGGACACAATAGGGCCAGAGTAAGTGTATTTCATCGATTTAAATTCTGAGGGAATGCAGTTCTCTGAGCGAATGCAGTTCTTCAGGATCAGAGAGGTTTATCTAAGCGTTTTTTATGTTAAATACCGGTAGTTAGTCATGGCGACCCCTGTTTGTGTTTATTTTAGCATAAAATATGATTAGGCTCGCATGTAGGCTAAGTCGGCATTGCAGTGTGCCTCGTTTTCTTCAAAATTCATATTTTGTGTACCTCCTGCATTTCTGGACTAGAATGTCTTGCGACATGGTATCGTGGAATTGCTCATGGTAAGGAGGGAGAATTGGTGGGGGGGGGGGTTAGCGGTTGTTCACTCACCGGAAATCATCATACACGTGCTCCTCGAGTTGTTTGAGTTATTCTACGGCACATGTGGCCCTCATTCTCTTAATTCTGGTTAGCTATGGTATTCAGTTTAAGTGAACTGAAAATGGCTCATTCCGGTTCAGAAAAAGCAGCAGCATCATGACTGTAGGCCCATGTGAAAATGGCTGCTTTCACAAGTTTGTGTGGTTGTGCAGTATGCCTGCCAAATTAAAGGATTCCATTTGTGTGTTTTAAGAGAATGATGGATCAAAGTACATTTTTTATGTACAGAAAAGTCAGCTATTATGATTACAGTTATTGACCTTTTGCCTCGCGATGTTATGTAAGCTTCCCATTAATTCCAGTTTATTGTTAATGAATGAAGTAACGAATAGCTTTTTGACATATACGCAGGGGCCTCAATGTTAATGAAGACGTTTCCCATACTGCATCTTTATTCAGTGTTAGTGCAATAGCACACTATTTGAAGGGTAAGTTACATACAGATGCTGATTATCAAGAGCAAGTGTGCGTCTTACTGTACCTCTGACATTTACAGGAGTTACTGTGTGGTAGGATTGCAAGTTTTACTCCTGTTGTGGTGACATTTGCTGTTAATTGTCTCAACTTTGGTCTCATAGAGCACTAGTCCGACTGCAAATGGGATATTGGAGTAAGATTCTTTACCCTTCTCTTTGTCTCTTTGTTGAACTCGAAATGTGTAAGCGAATTATAAATATAGCCTATATGATATTTCGTGTACCGTAACTGTAGAGGTAAATGATGATTGGCTGATACCGCTATTTGTAAAAATCATGAGTGCATGGTATATCCTCAATAAATGAGACTTACGCGATGGTATGGGAGTGGTATAGCCTAGGGTAGAAATTTGTTTTAATGCTCTCAGTTAATTCAGTTTGCGTTTTAAATTATTTGTAAATTGTGAACAGTGAATAATTTACTTGAATCACTGCCGTTGTCAAGTAGAGTAGCAAGTAGCCTATTCCGAACTGGCCCAAAGTTACCCGTAGTTCACGGTCCAGATAGAACAGGTCAGCCAGCGCGCAGCTTTGGCTGTGAATCGTTAATACTGTGACGTCACGCGCCCTTGTCTCACACACATGGTTAACCAAAACAAACTAAACAATGCTTTAGTTTGCTACCCGTAGAGGTAAGGTAAACAACAGGACGTGCTGTTTGCCCATATATCTTTTTATTCATTCATTCATTCTATTAGTGATAATGCCAAGTAACAGCGCGGTATTTGGCTGTTCTAATACACGTGAAAAAACGTTTGAAAGGCTCGAATATAAAATACCATCGCTTTCCAAATGCAAAGCCATACACAGACCAGTGTGCATGCCTGTTGTGCAGACAGAATTAACGTTGTGTATGCTACTTTTTGCTCGATTCATTTTAAACCCGAGGATTACAAAGATGGTATGAAGTCTCGGTTACTGGGCATTGAAAGTCCTAAAAATCATCGACTGCTTCAAAAATCCTAAGGCAGAAAGAGAAGTTTTTGTATTCTCGTATGTTCCCCATTTAATCAAGCTAGATACAAATAATTTTATTGACTGGGGTTTTTCAGATGCTGCATACGAGAAATGTTTAGTAAAACCAAAACAGGATATGGGCTTGCATATAAGATGAATGAAATGCATTTAAATGTAACTGGTCATTAAAGACAGCGCGTTAAATTAGCAGTGCAATTGTTATCTAGATTGTGCCAATTCAATCAGATATTTAGGCGAAAAGGGACTGTTGAAGTGTCAAAACTGGAGTCAAACATCCTGTTTTATTCTTTTAAAAAATGAATGACCGGTTTGACATCATGAATTCTTCATGCATGTATGCATGTATAGAGGTTTTGATAAAAGTATTGCTTTTGGTATTGATGTAGAAAAACAAACAGGTACACTGCTCAAGGTCATCGAGGTAATGAGTTCTATGAGAGTTAAAAGTCCTAATACAAAATGTCTTTTCAGGTTCCAGAAAGGAATAATTTTATCCTGTAAATGCACCACTTCTTTGTTTAACATGTTAAAAGCCTCTCATATTATTGACTACCTCCTGACACAAAGATTAAATAAAGATTGTCTGAACATTTCTTTGGGTGCATAAGGCAAATGGATGGTCACCATGATCATCCAGATGCAGTAAATTTTAAATTTCGGCTAAAAAAATTGTTGTTAGGGAAGGAAATGGAGGTAATATATTAGTGAAAAGTGTAATATCACCTCAGTTGAAAAATCCCTTGAATCTGCCAATGAAGCTGAATATATAACAAAAGAAAGGGAGTTAGTATTAGAAATATGTCTAACAACACATATGTGTAGAAATTTAGAATTTGATTCAGAAAAAGATGTTTTTGGCGAGGAAGAAGACCTTTTGAGAGCAAACAGAAATAAAAAAAAAAAAAAGTTATCGCGGGAGTAATTGAAGACGAGGCTCTTAAATACATTGGGGGATATATTGTCAAAAATTTTTGTGTGAAATATCCTGAGTCAGGAAATAAGAATAAAGAAGTACCAAGGAAGATACTTGGATAGACTGTGCTAGTAGTGGGCAATTGCATGCACCTTCTAGTCATTTTTTTCACAGTTAGTACTAATGCGGGAGATTTTTCATGCTGTATAAGGAAAGCTCTCATGGAGGGCAAACATTGTTTTAAGAAGCTTTGCTTTGAATTAAAAAAAGTCTGGTATTGAAGTTCCTGACGGTGCTATAGCTTTTTTTAAGATATCAGTATATTTTCGAATGAGATATCTTAATAATTTGATAAAGTATAGGAAACGTCAAGTGCAACCATGCAGGGAGGCACTAAGAAAAAAAATGAAAGTTGTAACCTGATAAGATATTTTCAAAAGGCAAAAGTTGTTTTACTTACATACTTTTGACACTTGAAATGTCACATTTTCAAAACCATTCTCTTCTTTTTAAAAAAATCAGTTTAATGTACAGTAGTTGGTTCTTCCTTGACCATGATACAGATTTTCTTCATTCAGATTTCCAGCAAAAAACTAGTGTAAGCAAGCAGTTTTTTCTAATAAAGGTCGATATATATAGTAGGCTGTATGTATGTGTGTATATATATATATATATATATATATATATATATATATATATATATATATATATATATATATATATATATATATAAATATATATATATATATGTGTGTGTGTGTGTGTGTGTGTGTGTGTAATATATAATCTGCAGGAGAGATCTTGATGGTGTTAAACCTGCGTTCTTAATGGTTCTCACCACCACGGACCCTCCGTGGACCCACCAATCTCCCCGTTTTGACCAAGTACGCTACGGAGACTATAGTGTTGTACAGTACCTCATGTGAATATCGCATATCTTCTTGATGTCTATTTTACACCATATGAGAAACAAGCGCACTAAGCATGGTCATGAGTTGCCCTATTTTCGCACTTTTTCTTTTTAGTTGTAATCACGGCCAGAGAAATTGAATTGGCAACTGTATCATTCTCTTTCAGCGAAAGTGCCCTTAAATCATTCTTTGGTGTGTTTTCATCGGATTACCATGAGCAAGTTTACTTTATGACCAGCACACCTGTTCTGGAGTCCAAGTGTCCCTTCCCTCCCCTTTATTGCACCTGCCACCTGTGACTTTTCCGTAGATTAATTTCAGTTTTTCCTCTTTTCCTCAATCCCTACGGTCCACTTCCCCTCCACTCCCCTCCCGGGTTGGATCAATTGTTGGAGCAGTGTGTTCCGTTCAAGTTACTGTTCTTCAACGCGGCATCGATATTAACTGGAAGTTCTAAACACAGTAAGCTGATTTCCCCCTAAACAGAACACTCATTTCTACATTTCACCCCTCAACTGCTCATGAGGTTTATTTGTATCTTACCTCTGGTCGGCAGTGACGAGGATAAACCTCACGTTTCTTCCTCAACATTTGCAACAGTTGAGGGGAATTTGTCAGCCACTTTTAAGGTCCGTTAGTGTAAGTTACCTTTTCAGGCTTTTTATCGTGCCTAGTTCATTAGCCTAATTGGGTCATGCTAGCTCGTTATATGATGTGTTTTTGTTTTGCGGTAGACTCCAATTGTGGATTTACTTTGTAAATCAGATATTACCATGGCGCTTAATTACGTATCGTTGAACGTAGTGTTTCACACATAGCCTACAAAGATGCAGACACATGTATTTGTATTGTATGTTATTTCTTCACCTGTTTAATTGTATATAAAAGTCTCAATGTAATTATAAATAAATGTGTATATATATGTGTACACATACTGTTAATGACTACAGATGCAATGGAAATATTGTCGTGGTTTAATGTTTAATTAGAATGACTTGAGCTTGCAGCAATTAGACCTAGGCTACAGGATATGAAATTCATTTGATATCAACTGTACATGTCTCCATTCATATTATTGTCGTGTTAAATGTATCTTCATTACCGTACGCATTACAATGTCAGCATTTCAGCCATATGTACCAAAGGTTCAGTCATGCCTTGTATATCGATATATATATATATATATATATATATATATATATATATATATATATATATATATATATATATATATATATATATATTCATCTGTCAACAAATGCAAACGATTGTGTGGTGACCTCTGTTTTCGTTCGCCTAGTGTCGGACGCTACATTTCCGCTCGTAAGAGTTGTTAACCTGCCTGTTTGTTGTCTTAATAAGTTAGTATGTAGACGCTGACTGGTTAAGTAGTGATGCCGGCCGTTACTACGAAATGTTCTTCCTACGTAGGTCGTTGAATTAACTTTTGATCAGAGTATAGTCTGCAGCTTGACAATGGTGTTTGAAAATAGGGTGGCGATGGTGGCTGGGTTCCATTACGAGATGGAAGTGGCAGCCTGGTCAAGATTCATTGACCCAAGCACTCGTGATTGCGTGGTCTCCTTTATTCATAATCAGCCCTGTTTGCCTCTGCAGGCCGTCTTTTTGATCCATTAGGCAGGATCTCGCGGGGCCGGGGGGTGGGGGGGTGGCGGTTAGCGCCTTCAGTGCACCTCACCTCGTGCGATGCACTGTCATCTTACTTTGCACCCTTTCCTAACAATTGATTCATAGTGCAACTGTGAGGTTTTTCTCCTGTTACATCTTCTGAACCTTTTACTGTCAATTTTCGTTTCAGCGCAGAATGACCTCACGGGTCCCAATGCTTTGGCCTTTGGCCTAAATTCTATATCATGCAATTCAATTAGGCGGGATCAGTTTTATGCCCACTGTAACTTTACAAAGCCTTTGTCGGTAGTGGCATCCTTCAGGCTGGAGTCAGGCTACTAGCCTCGTGTGCATTTGCAGTTCTTGTCTTGTAGAATGAATTTGCTCGAAGAAATGTGTGCGGCTTATTTTTCGAAGCCCAGGGCTGAATTTGGGACTGCTTTTGAATTCAGTATTTTATAAGTGGTTGCCGTGAACTGGGATTTTGTCAGCATAGAGGAAGTAGGCTAAGCTAGCTGTCACCGAAGAGTAGGGCTGCAAGGTCACGATCATAAATCCTGTGAACGAAAAGGAGGTTTTAGCCTGTTTGCATTATGTATTGATGTTTCAAATTTTCTTTTATTCATCCACAGATCTTTTACAAATTTAAAGTTGATTGTTGAAAATTTGGTAGAATCCTGTTGTTGTGTTGATTGGCTCTTCATTGGTATTTTACCGATCGTTGCAGTGGCGCCCACGATCGAAGGTGAACGTCTTAAACGGTAATATAACCCATCTACGTGCAACTTGACACTCGCCCCCTCCCCTTCTTGTTAGTATGAGTGCTCGTGTTAGTGTGTGCGCGCGCGCACGCGATATGCAGGGAGTACCTTACCTTATGTAATAGGGCTCTTGCCCATTTATGTAAAATTAAATATGAATTTTACCAGTTTGTTGTGGCTGGTTTCATCTCGAGCACAAACACAGGAGTCATTTTTCCATATTGTCGACTTAATCTGGCATGATTTATGTCAATGTGTTGGTACATTGAGTAATCGAAAATGTTCGCTACTGCAGCAGCTGGCCTGGGTTTTACGTGTGAGAGCGCTTCTGTTCAAGAAAGAAAAATCGCTACACCACTTTGAGCTTTATTGCATGTTTAGTGAAGCGTTTTCTGTACGTAGCTGTGTTTTTCATGTTAACGTGACTTTGGCTGCTGTAGGACGAATTCAGTAGTTGGTCTTTGTCGAATATCAGGAAAAGAAAATTGCCTATTGTGGTCAGCCGCCAGTCTCTCTTTCACATTGACACCTGCTGTCACACCATTAGACTGATAGGCACTAAAAGCCTTTGAGTGGATCAAAGGAACCCTAGTTGCTTTCATCGTCAAGAATGCAGACATCAGTATGAAACCTCGTGGTTTATTAGGTATTGAATGAATGTAGCTTGGGAATGGCAAATGGAATCCCATTTGCTCACATTTATTTACAAATTAATAACGCAGGAATTTTCTCTCTCTCTCTCTCTCTCTCTGGTGGCCTTTTCAGAGTTAAGTTTTTGTGTTATATCAATTTCCACGTAATTTGGTATGAGATTTTTTTTCGTCGTACATTTCGCATCAAGTTTTTGTTTACACAAAAAAAGTGTCACATTTAAGGCTCCTTGCCTGTCTGTTTCATCAGATAAGGCCATAGTGTATTGTGTATCATTAGAATTTGACTGTTTACAGCTTTCACTATGTCTTTCTACCCTATCATTGTCGGAATTATTGCGGATTTGAACCTCCTTTTGAAATTATAAGTACAACCATGCTGGGGGAGGTCAATTTAGCTATAGTCTTTTACAATCCAGATTTCATGATTAATATTGTTTTTTGAACCTCCCGCAAGGTTGTTTTAACTTCGAAGCCACTGGTGTAGCTTACAATAAACTGACTTCCTGAAGTGAGACTCTGTAGTGATGACTTGACGTAATCCGGTTCTCTAAAAGTTTGATCATTATGGTTGTCATATTGATTAGTGTGCGTTTTTCTTTTCTCTGACATTTATAATTACATCGTGAATTTTTAAAATTGGCAATTAGAGTTGGTGTCAATAGTTCAGATTATCGGTCGTATAATTGTTGTGAACGTTCTTGTTAATTTTTTTTTTCGCTAATATGTGAAATATCTCTCCTGTTCACGTAGAAAGTGAGAATTTTGTCCACATCTTTGGGATTCAAATTTTTACACAAGTTGACAGCATTACGGAGGCCTTTATCATGGAAAATCGACAACAAATGTGCCCTTGTTCATTCTGTATGAGCACATGAGCTTTCCAACTTCAGGCGGGTGAACACTCAGTCATTAAGTGTTCTTGTTGTTATCAGTCACGCAGCCTGCTGCAGAGTAGGCTAGAGGTGGAGGGGGTTTTAACGGCAACATCTGTAGTTCATGTGCGGTATTTTGACGCAAGTAGCAGTATTTTGTTTTGATTATTGGCATGTTGACCATGATTCTCTATAGTGTTTCTGTCTTGTTTTGTGCATTGGGGATTCTCTGCTGTAGCCTACTTTTTATTATTAAATTTCTGTCCTAGGAATAAATGCAAGGCAAACTGGTCAAGAGTAAATTACCGTTCGGGTTGCAGTTATATCATTGTACTTGGGTTTAATCATTTATTTGGCCTTTTGTCACCACCATTGTGGGAAGTGGATTTTATCCTTGGTATCGGTGATGCACTGTATGATTATTAACAATTACGGGCATGCGAGATTGGATGCACACGATGGATGCGACTGGCGACAGAATCGTTTATTGATCGAACTCGCCGTTCGGGCTGCTTTTCAAACCGATTTGGATGGGCCACGACCACGTGTCATGTGCCATATGTTTACGGAGGTGGTTGGGAGAGGGGGGACGCACAACACCCCTCCACCCCCCTGGCCGTATGTTCGTTCCTTCTCGCTCGGCTTCCCCGGAGCTTCACCCTCCGAATTTTAACGGCTTTTCCTCCTCCTCCTCCTCCTCCTCCTGCTGCTGTGACTGTGACCTTCCTCCCGGACTGGCTTTTTCTTTTCCCTTACTCTCTGTTTTCCCCTAGTAAGGGGTGAAAGAGGTGTGTTTATGGACTTGGAATATTAAAATACACAGCTTGAAAGTGATTGCAGTAACTACCCTTGTACTTGTACGTCCTATGTAGTATTTATTGATGAGCTGTTGCAGCTGTCCCGATTTTAACTGTCAGTGACTGACTACTATTTTGCATTTAAAGTAAGATCACTCACATGCTGGTTATTCATTGATCATTTTCAAAAAATGTATGCATGGAATAACCCTACATTCGCTTGCTTCCACCAACCCCTGGGAAGTAGGATTTGGTGTTGTGTTGCCTCTGCTTCATCCTTTTCTAGTTGAGGGTTTCTTCCTGGTTTGTGAAGAAATGAAGTTGTCAGACAACTTCTTGATGCCGACGGAATTCAGACTTTGTGGTCGCCTCGAATTCGTTGGCATTGACTTCGGTACCATCTTAAGGAATACTCTTATTAGAAATCGCTTTATAGTGACAAAGTATTGACATTTTTTGTTAACAGAACAGAATTTGTTAATTGTAGGTACAGTTTTCACACCAAGAACATAATGCACTTGGACTCCTCCAGATGACAGTCTAGAAACCAAATAATCACAAAGACATTAATCGAAAGCAAAAGAGAGCACAGAAAGGTTGGGAGATAGCCTAACAGAGGAGTAGTTGGCGGCCGTGATCACCAACTAGTCATTGCCACTCTCAAACTGACAACACCAAAAGCACTCGACAAATAAATTGACATTTTGTAGGTTCAGTACAATCAAGCTACTGGAAGATGAACATCAAGAGATCTTTCAAGTTGAATATCGAAAATATTTTCAATTCTAAAAACCCATATCTGAGGAGGAGCAGGCAATGAGTGAGCACTTATTTGACCTCGAGACGCATTGCAGGGATGGGCAGAAGCAGAAGGAACATGGAGGCCCAGTCGTCGCATTCCATGGAGGAGATCAAGAATGCAAAGTAGAACGTGCTAAGCACTCTACTCACAAGTCGAGTATTGGAGTTGAACAAAAATCAAGAGGAGAGAGAATACTTGGGCACACATACTGATCGTGTTGACAAATCCTTGTCATCAGTGACATTGGTGTAGGGTACCCACCCCACAGTTGTGACGAGAATGAGAATATCCACGGGGCGAGGAAAGCACCTGTTAGGGGTAACATGCTTGTGAGGTCCTGATGAGGGGATAATGCCATACATATACTGGAAGCTGATGAAGACCTGAATGTTCATGTGATTGAATTCCAGTAAAGGAAATGCCAGGTTGTAACCGAATCACTGTAGAGATGAATTTAGCAGAAATTGAAATACACCTAGTATATTAACTGGACTGTGTGACAGACTATGGAATGAGGAACCGAAACGTTATTTGGAATTGGAAGCCACAGCAAAGATACCAAAGAAAGGTGACTTGACAGAATGTAGTAAATAGGCCGTAAAGATATTGCGTTACTTCGAATCTGATGAAAATATTCAGTATATTTATTATCAGTGGATTGAAGAAAGAAATTGATTAAAAGCTCAGAGATGAACAAGCTGGTGTAGCAAATGCTTTTGTTGATGACGGGAAGGCATTTGACTGCAACCATAGACTAATATTATGGAGTCTGCTGTCGCTATGGCATTCCTGTTAAACATGTGAAGCCAACAGAGATATTTTCAGTAAATTTGCAGCAAATAGGGGGATGCTACAACGGTATGTTATTTCACATTTGAAAGCAAGATTTTACCTAAATCTTGTAGGATTTACGTTGTTTTACGGAAGCGAATCATGGTTTGACATGGAAACTATATCTTAAAGGTTTTGTTGATTAGAGAATAAAGCAGAAATCGGATGACACGGTAATATGAGAAATATCTTGAGGGAAATGTGGAAGTTCAAATGCAGGCAAGTCAATGGGGAAAGGGAGATTGCGCGAAATTGTCCTCGCACAATCCCAGGAGTTCAACAGTACGGGAGGAGTGTCATCTGGGCATCAATCTGAACGAGTTGGGAAACCCAACCCAGCCGGCTTCGATGTGAATTGTGAGAGAATTTTAATTTGAATTGTGCCCTTTGAGAGGCTAATTTATTGGACACCACCTCCCATCCTGTGAGGAGCGTAGCAGCATCAGTTAAAAGGTACATATACAGAGCGCCTAAAAGGGTCGAGTCACACAGTGTAACAACCCCTGTCATAAATACTGGGCTTTAACACGGAAGGAAGTATAATTCTAGCCAAACTTACATATATAAATCTCATTGACATATATATATATATATATATATATATATATATATATATATATATATATATATATATATATATATATATATATATATATATATATATGTATATATAAGCATTAAGCTACAAACGTCCTTTAATATCCAATTCCTTTACCTCGGAAGTAATATATTTTCATAAATGTAACCGAAGTGGAATTTTTTAGTTGATAATAAGTACGCCGTCCCGTGGGCTCGAACCAACGAAGGACAGGAACTCAGGACTACAGGGACGCATTAACCCTTCGGTAACATATATAAAATTATATTATTTCCGAGGTAGAGCGAATTGGATATTAAAGGACGTTTGTAGCTTAATGCTTGTATATGAATCACGGTGATGTGATAAAACTTCATATATATATATATATATATATATATATATATATATATATATATATATATATATATATATATTATATGTATATATATATCGTTTTTACATTCTTATAAAAAAAGGAAGTGATAACTCCTTATGACACACGTCTGAAATTGAATAATAGTATTAACAATAAGATAACATACGTCACAGTGGAAGTGATGGAAATGGTTTTAAGCTAGGAGGTAGTAATAATGGTAATGATAATAATAGTGATAAAAACGTATATATACTCGTATACCAAGTATTAATAATTACTAAGTTCGTAGTGTAGTTTATATTAATAATAATAACAGTGGAAATCTACACACGATCACATATGCATAGGAGATAGACCAGGTTCGAAAAGTGATAGATAGCACTGTTGCCAGTTTTAACCTGATTTAAGCATTATCATAATTGCATTGATGATCTTGATTTCCTTTTTGGGGAAGAAATACATTTTGCAAGGAAGGAAATTACCAAATAGCCTTAACTGAGGGCGTACCCTTGATTGGTCACTTTTCTGGGCCACATCGAAAATCAATTTTGGCATTGCAGAATGTTTCATTCTTTAAGTAGCCTGTGTCACTGATGGACCCGCCTGGAAGTAGACGTGTTACTCCCGAATTTTATGGCACGTCATGCCATAGTGCTGACGTGTATGCCCATCAGTGTCCTTGTGTGAGAGGGAGTTTGGGATGGGGGGAGGTTTGTAGAAGGCAAGCATAAGAAAGACATGAATAAAGGAATTTCACAGGGCCCTTGACGTCCCCCGTCGATGATGGTGACAAAGAGGATGAGGATGACGAAATTTAAATGATGAACACAATGGGTAAGTTTACCAAATTGCAGATTGGGTCAAGATCGTAATCAGCGCTGTCGGTTTTTCCGTAGCAAAACAATACATTGACCGACAGCATTCTCTATTGGTCGCGAGCACGCCCTCACATACACACGATGCAAGGTTTTTTTTTTTTTTTTTTTTTTTTCCAGCGTCAGTGTACCAAATAGACGGAGTACACAGATGGTTGCGAATGTTTGGTTTGTTTTGACGTGCGATTGCTGCTTCAGAAATCACCTCACATAGTTGTGGTGCTAGACAGGGGCGTCGTCGTCCTCCTCCTCCTCCGTGAGTTTGTTCATGGTTAGCTGGGGTTGATCGAAGGGCTGTACGGTGGCCAGTTTAATGGAGGGTAGTAGTAGTTCTTAATTCATGATTTTTTGGCTCAGTCTTTGTGCATGAAGTACTGTTTTTGAGTTGAAAATTTTAGGCTGATCTGTATTCTGTTTATTTGTTCAGCAGCGATGTTTGCTACAGTCTCATTCGTTTTCTGTAAATTTGCGCTTGTGTATATGGTATCCCTTTCAAGAACAACAAATATAGTTCACCCTGCATTGTTTTGTGTCGTGCTTCTGATCTGGGAAGGCTAAACCAAGGATTGTGCAGGTGAAGTTCGCTTCGATGAGTGAATTCTTGACCGAAGTGACCGCTGCTCCTTCCAAAAGCGGAGTGTAGTCATTGCGAGTCCAAAATGGCCAACGTAAGGAACTACGCTCCAGTACCTTGCGTCCTACAGCCTGTGCTGTCATTTCCCTCTCCCCTCCTAAGGTTTCTTCTGTCGTCATCCCCCATCCCCGTAGTCTCCCCCTCCACGTGGTTAATGAGTAAAGGCAGCCTTTGATGATTATAATGACGGGCAAAATCTTCAGCAACTACAGGTAAGTGGGCTCCACAATGCAGCTTGAGGTTTTTCTTATTTTCGAATGACTCATTTTGCTCCTATACTACTTTGGAACATAACTTGGTCATAAGTAGTCGGTATATAAAAAAAGTTCTGACTTCAGTATTTGGAAAAATGTAACCATCATTGAGAAATTAGAAATTGCCCCTCTTGATATGCAAACGAATGCCGGGTCCACCGAGGTAATTCAGAGAACATTGCCGGCATCCCCACCGGGGCCACCCGTAGCTGGAATTATGGTAGTGACGAAGGTAAGAAGGAAATGGCGCCAAAGAAAGGAAACAAGGAGGGAGGGGGTTTTCCTGAGGGCCTCCGAACGTCGGGGGAGGTGGAAAGGCATTAATCTGTGCAGGAAGTGGACGATTTACTTCTAGTATTACCTGCTCAACCTGCTTGCTTCAGTCGTAGTAGAACGTCTCTCTGCGATCTGGTTTTGTTTTCTGCAGAGTTCTGGCGGCTGTGTTCTGCGCAGCCGGATCAACAGAAATTTTCATTCCTATCTGAGGATAGGACAGAGGAGAGGTAACTGCTTCTTATCAGTAGAAAAGTGGAGGTTCCCCCTTTCGACAGGATGAGGATGGTCGTTTGCCTTGTACATGCAAAATAGAATCGTTCGGCCATTGTTTATCAAAGTGCCAGTTTCTGCTTTTTCAGGGTAATTCCTCAAAGAAAGGTTTCTTGGCTGTTGACTCAAGTTTTCATTGTTTCTGACTGGCAGAAGTTTCCTTTTTTGTTTCACTTGATTTTTTCTTTTGATTTAACTTGATTTTTTTTCTTTTGATTTTTTTTAAGGCAGTGCTGATTTCGTTATCAGTTTAAAGTACCTTAAACTGCTGCTTCGAGTTCCTTGTTACACCGGTTCAAATGAGGGTTTTTAATGAGCTCATGTATCATGGTTCCGTGGTCTGGAATTTTTAGTTCAACTTGGTCTCGTTTCACCTTGTTTCACTTCGAGTTTGCGTAATATTCCATTTTTGAGGTTTGAACAAATACAAGTCGTAACGTCACGTGATAAGCTCTGATTACTACTGCCCAAGCAACCCTTTGAACTTCATTACTCTTCAAGTCGTAATGAAGTGTTGGGAGTCGTGAGAGATCTGCGGTCGTGGTATCAAAGGATCGACTACGTAGCCTTGGGCAGGACTTCCTGCAAAACACCTGTCTTGAGTTTGCGATGCGTAAGGGCGTTGGTGCAGTGTTCTCACACTTCAGTTGGGAGCGGTTAGCGAAAACGTCTCGCCCTTTTCTGTTTTCAAGATGGGTTTGAATATTGCATGACGGTCTGTGAACTTTGGGATCGGAGGAAGCTGACCACTTCTTAGTTTCATCATTAACCCGCCTACCTCATGTAGTTTGCATGAACCCTGGGCGTTTTCAAACTTGATTTCAGTAGGCACTTGCCCCTGCCATTCGATGGATGTTACTAGTCGAAGTTTAGTTTCATAATTCGTCACATTTGTTTGAGGCGATTCACTTTGTTGATGGTCATTAACCACCTTTTGCCCGATATGGCGAATGATGAAGTTGTGCTCGTATGAGTCATCGAAACCACCGAGAAGGAGCGAAAAACCTGCTGCTCTCACCAATCGTTTGGAAGGAACGCCGTGACGTAGCCGTATATCCTCTTCCTCCGGTGACAACGGCCTTTGTGTCCTGCGCCTCCTCCTCACTCATAACAACCGACCTTTCTCAAGACAAGGCACCATTTCATAATACTTCAAGCCCCTCTTTCTCTCTCTCTCTCTCTCTCTCTCTCTCTCTCTCTCTCTCTCTCTCTCTCTCTCTCTCTCCGTGTGTGTGTGTGTGTACGTGCATGCGAGCTTTTTAATTAAAATATTAGGGCATAATAATTTTTAAGATAGTCTATCCATTGTTTTGTAAATGTAGCCTGTGCTGTAAAGTAGACTGGAATCTGTAAGTGTAAGGATTTTCATAATTCCTACAGTAGCCAGGAAGATCGTAGAAGTGGTGGTGGGCCTCTCGTACCAAGGTCTAGACCTTGTCCTGTACTACCACCGCCATTGTCGGGAGGAGGTGGTGACTAGCACTGTTTCTGTGCCGCCGCCATCTTCCTCCGCTGTATCATTACACCTGTTGGAATAGGCGGCGTCGTTTAGACATTCGAGAGGCACATCGGGGTTTTTCGAGCTTATTATTTTACTCAGGCAGTTGTGAGTCCGGTGTGATATTTTTTCCTCGTCATTTTGAGTAAACGTTATCCTTGTAGGGGAAGCCCAAGTCGAAGCCATGCAAATGCTGTCCGAACGTATCCTTAGTTACTCTGGTCTTAAGTACTACCTGTCGCATCCTGGGTACAGTTTCCAATCAAGGAATTTCTTTTAAGTTCGCCATTTTTTATATGTCGTGTAGAATGAGAAACTATTGCGGCTGAGTAGTATTTTTTAGTGCTAAAAGTTAGTCACTGCACGACCAGAATTAATGTTAAAAGTTAGTTACTGCACGACTAGAATAAATAACAAATAAGACTGTTCAAGAACAATAAACGTATAACTTCGTCGAATGTGACCTTCCTGCAAAGCTGCCAGGTTGATCTATTGAGAGCCTGATGTTTTAACTTTTAAATTGTTTTATGTGTGGTAACGTCCACCTATGAGGTGTGCCTTAGTTATGTACAAGTCTGCTTTTGCTAAGATGATAATTTTTGTCCAAGGACTTGGGATTTCTATTCGTTGCAGTTCAGTTGTTCTTTAGAATCAAATTAGCTCCCTATCGCTCTCCCCATTTGCATCGTGTGTGTGTGTGTGCGTGTGTGTGCGTGTGAGAGAGAGAGAGGGGGGTGGGGTTATCGTATGATTTTTTTATACTCCTTTATGTTAATGTAGTCAGTTTACCCATTGTTGTCCCTTTTCAATCCTCCTGGTTTTTTTTTTTTTTTCTTTAGAAACATGGCTTCACTTGGTGTTAGTTATAATATTAGGCTATATATTATAAAGACGTTATAAACTTGAACACACTACTCGTTCTTTCTCTTGAAAATTGTGTAATGAACAAACAGGCCAGCAAAGCAATAAAATTTTCTCAGTTTTAAAGTACATTGTCTCTTCGAAAGTAAATGCTTATGTTTAGTGCTCCTGAAAAGTTCCCGTCATTATAGGGCAGGGGAGAGAGACAATGCAGTTCACTCCCTTCTCTGCCTTGTGTTCGCAGACAGGGAAAACCACAGGTGATCCATGAACTATGATTGACCTCCCTTTTGACCCTTCCTCCCTTTGGATTCGTTGACACCCCCTTCGCTCTCTCTCTCTCTCTCTCTCTCTCTCTCTCTCTCTCTCTCTCTCTCTCTGTAAGCTTTTCTGACTATTGAAGGGTAATCTTGTATCACAGTTGAGCAATAAATCGTATAATAGGACTATTTGTTTTGTAGTGCCGGTATAGGGAGCAGATTACCATTAGGTTATTGGCATTGTAACCCAAATATAGATTAATTTCACTTGCAAAAGTTTTGTAACGAAATGATAGTGAAACACCTCCAGTTTACTGTATTAGAACGAGTGAACGAATGCGTCTTGCGCTGTAGGTGTTTCCTTTGTGATGGGGAAGATTTTTTTTCGTTTTCTGTCTAATTTCCGTTCCCACATTTGCTCCTCAGCAGTTTCTTAATCGACTTTTGTCATCATACTTAAACTGTTCCTTGGGCGTTTCCTTTGTTTCACTTTTTCCCCTTCTAGACCCCTTATCTCTGTCCACCAGATCGTCTTGTAATTTGATGCCGTAATTGGAAAGTGCGAAGAGCTGTTACGGTGGTGGGAATATTCTGTTCCAGAGCATGGTCTGGACGCCATGCTAGGATTTAGCATCTTCACACCAACTTCGTTAGGTTTTCGAGATTTTGCCTCTTTGTTCTGCCTTATGTCATAGCAGTAATGCTTTTCCTCTCTGTAGGATCCCCTGTCTGTGATGGCCTGGGCTCTTGGGAAAGTTTCCTGTCTTGCAGCCGTGGGAACCGCTTGTAGTCGTTCGCAGGTGGATCTCTTTTTGTTCGTAGGGGTCATAGCAGGTGCTGCTCGATTTGTGTTCGAGTAGCCTGGCTCATTCAGGTCTCATTTGTAAATAGATTGCGACATTTTTAAAGATTGGTGATTTCTCAATTTGTGTTACATACTGCGACCATGTTGATGATGCATGATTCGCTGTTGAGTATCATTTCTTGTTATATATCTTAAGTAATGATTCGGAAACGTAAATCAGTAGTCATAGTAAGGATGCCGAGGGATTCTGACGTGATTGTTCTGAATCTTGTCATGAGCCTGGGGTCTCTGATGAATTATTCATTAGGAATCTGAAACTATAACCTCTCCCCCACCCCCTATTCCCACGAACACAAAGCCCCACCTACTTGTCTCGTAGCCACAGATATTTCGTGGTGGCCGCGATTATATTCTCTAAATTTCACTTCCCTGGTAACCACGATTTTAAAATTAACGAAAACGCAAGACTGCGTCATTGGGAGAAACTTTAAGGAAGTTTTTCATTAATGGATACGAATTTTTGTTAGTCTTTTAACTACTATCTGATGGTAGATTCTATAAGTTAAATGAAGATCTGTCCTGTGAACGATTTTAGCTTATATGGAATGAAAATATATTATATATAAATATAACATATATGTATATACTTATAAATTATTTATATTATATATATATATGTATATATATATATATATATATATATATATATATATATATATATATATATATATATATATATATATATATATCACACCCCAGTACATTGTGCACGAGTTAGGTACCCCCCACTGAAAGTTGGGGTTTCATAATTTGATCTTTATTTCAGATTCAAGGCTTTGTTGTGACAATTTCTGCCGAAGTCATCTCTACAGTAATTCAGATATTCTTTACTATTACTCCCCTCTCATAAACTGTAGAATTCATTCACATGAACATTCAGGTCGTCTTCAGCTTGACGTTATCCCCCTCATCAGGACCTCACAAAAATGTTACCCGTATGTAAAAGAGAGAGAGAGAGAGAGAGAGAGAGAGAGAGAGAGAGAGAGAGAGAGAGAGAGAGAGAGAGAGAAAGTGGGGGTGAGGTCAGAAGGAAGAAAGGTTGGCCCTGCATGGCTTCAGGACCGCAGAATCTAACCGGATTATCTTCGCAAGTTCTAAGTCTGTCGTTCCGTGAGGATGTGAGCAGTTTTTTGCAAGTCAAACTTGTATATATACCAATGTCCTCCTTTCGTAGTTTGTGCATGTGACATATTTTCTATTGTTTCCATTTCTTTTTCTTACAAATATCTCTATTTCACGTTGTTTGAACTTGGCAGTTAATTAACATTTGGCCTTTTTCTGGGATAATCCGGTATATATATTTTTTTATCTTAGCACTGGATGTGGACGTAAACAGTTGTACCTGGGTATTGCAGTTAACTTCGGTAGTACCGTTAAAGAATTGTAGTATGGGTGGTATATTACCTAATCCGAAAACTATTAAACAGTATATTGGCTTGAAGGAAGAATAAAATGTTTTGATATTATGAGCGCAATATATATATATATATATATATATATATATATATATATATATATATGTATATGTGTGTGTGTGTGTGTTTATATACATGCATAATATGTATGATTATAATAATAAGTTTACCACGCAACTCGTTTGTTACACATTGCCACAGGTGAAAAAAATGAGAGACTGGGTGTAGGTCCTGACCGGTTTCAGCTTATTTCCAAGCCATTTATATATATATATATATATATATATATATATATATATATATATATATATATATATGTGTGTGTGTGTGTAGATATAGATATATATATATATATATATATATATATATATATATATATATATATATATATATACACATATATATATATATATATATATATATATATATATATATATATATATATATATATATATATATATATATATATATATATATTTATATGTGTATTTGCATGCATTTATTAATATCCCAAATAGGTTGAGGCCGTACGATTAAGTAAGATTTGAAGGTTAGGACCAAAGCTGTTGACGAGGGAAACAGTGCTGTGAGTGTGAGGGTCTTGGTGTCAAAAGAGAGAAATGGGAAGTGGGCTGAATTTGAAAGAATGTTTTCTGTGGATTCCATATTCTGATTGAGAAATACAAAAAGACATGTGCATATGGATTGACTTAGAGGAGGCTGAAGTAAAAGATGAGATGATTTGCGAGCAGAGCTCCTGTGGAATTAGGAAAGGAGGAAAAGGATAATGCGAGTGGTACTGGCTATGAGTCAGCTATTGAATTCCACATGGAAGAGATGACTGGGTAAGAAAATAATGGTTTGCTAAATAAAGGCAAAGAACTCGAGTCAAGGGAGTGAGTATATATGCAATGCAGAGTGAAGGCGAACGGCCTGCGACCAAGATATCAGTGCTATATAAACCTCACGTGTGATATTTGTACGTCCTAGCTATTTGATTAAAGGTAATTTCGTAGTTTGTTGCGAAATGAAGGTTTGATTAAACTATTTCTTAGCCTTTAGTGAAGCTTTTCCATACAGTAAGTGTGAAAACGTCGATGTACAGTAAGTGGGTAAACTAGTTGGACAAGCATGTAATGTTATGATAGAATGTCATCGTGAATGAGCAATATTTCTTCGCAGAACAGATTTATGGTTGATCATGTGAAATATTTTATTAAACTTCACTCCTGTGATATGCACGCAAGTGCTGAATAATGAAATTTATCCATTTAATGAAGAAAAGTTGTCCAGTAGAAGAATATCGTGACCTTTAACCACTATGGTTGTGGTTGGGGTTGTGGGAAGATAATGAGTCTTACGCTCACCATATGGTAGTGAATTTGTTACAGGCTGAAAGACGGTTCGCAGTTTTCTTGAAAAAGTTGTCTTGGAACACGGGGACTAGTCGCAAGGCTCGTTTCTCTCTCTCTCTCTCTCTCTCTCTCTCTCTCTCTCTCTCTCTCTCTCTCTCTCTCTCTCTCTCTCAAGAAGAGTGGAGAAGTGGTTTGGAAGGATGTTTTAATTCTCGAATACCTATGTGGATTGCCCATCCTACGAAATTTAGATTTCAGAGGTTGTCAGTGTAATATTATTATCGTTTAAAGATGGACGTCACAGCATATCAGAAGCGAGTACTGAAGGGTCATAATATCAGGAATGATTTTTCATATGGTACAAGTAATACACGTGACACTTTCTCTTGGAAGTCAGTCCAAGAAAAGTCTGCCTTGTATTTGACCGCCCTGAAATGCCTCTTGAACTCGGGAAATTCTCCATTGATTCACGGACTTGGAAGACCAGGTTAGTCAGTATCTGGATTATATGGCGTTGAAATACAATTGACTCAGTACATCATTCGCAGGCACTTGACCGATGAGTGGCTCTTGAAGCGGCTTTTATTACACCTTGCGCGCTCCTTCGCAGACAGACAGCTCTTTATGCCAAGGAATGCGGCCTTCCTACTCCATCGTGTTCTCCAGGATGTGTTAAAGGATAACTTCAGTTTGTGTGTGTGTGTGTAAGAGAGAGAGAGAGAGAGGGGGGGGGTGAGTTTCTTTCTTCGTAGTTACGCGTTATATAGTTAACATGTAAACTAGCATTGATTTGTATAATGCCTTACAGTATTCGTTCAGTAGTCTGGATGTATGATTACGAATTTGGTTGACAGAACTTTTTAATTTTCAGCTTTATTGTTTTAGCCTCACCCATAATTAAACCTTATTGTTTGCTCTTTAGATAATAAGTTCATTGTTTTCTGATGAGACTTTGAGGCGAATTTGAACTGGGCATGCCCACCCTTCTCCTGAGAAAGGCCTATTTTGGTTTGGCAAACGATTGTTCACAGACAGACTACATCGCTGCTCTTGGAAACAAGAGCTACATACGGCCGACTAAGGAAATAGGAGCCCTCGAAATAAGCAAAGCGAGCGAAAGATCCTCTACAACTGGGTTAGTGTTTCTCCCTCCACCCCCCCCCCCTCCCCATGTGCGAGAAACTTCCTGAACATCACAACATCACACGTTCAGTGATGAACGCCAGTCTTCCGACGGTTTGCACAAGGGACTTCCTCTACTCCTATTCAGAAACACTCGTCGAAATTTCCGTTAAGTTTGTGTTACGATGTATCCGTGTAATTGACAAATTTATAAATTTGGATTGATAATCATTTATAAGTTTAGATTTGTATAAATTTACATTTATATTCATTCACAATTTAGACTTTTATCAATATGCTAAACGCGTGGCACTGATGTCATGTTTATATCTGGTGAGGCATCGCATTCATCCATGTTGCCTATTTCATAGACGTCTCTAGACCGACTGAAGCTCTCTCTCTCTCTCTCTCTCTCTCTCTCTCTCTCTCTCTTGCATTCTCCTGGCACCTCAGTTAAGTAGCCTACCCTTTCAAGGCCTCCTTGCCCGAGTTATGTTATGGCACTTTTTATTTTTCGACTTGCTGTTGGTCATGTGACTCTTGTAGCATTTGCAGTCGTGAATGTAAGACCTTCGTGTAGTAATCACTGATATATTAGTCTTGGGCGAAAATATGATATAAAGAAAAGCTGGTATTTACAACTTGCACAAGGGAACCGCAGCCTGTAGTATATTACTGTATTCATGTTTTCCTTTTCGGATGAATAGCTTCACCTGTGTGTGTTTGCATACGCAGTCTTTGGGAAATGTTGTGACTGCTCTACATTTATTTGATGAGTCATAATCCATTTTCCCCATTTTGAGAACAAACATTTAATTTTAAGGTAATTATACGATGGTGCATGTCAGAGTATAACTTCCATTTACGGAAAGCCTGGATGCCATCACGAGGTGCCAGATGGTAGAAATTCAAGTGCCTGTGACCCTGAAAGCGGCCGCCTTTCATGACTGACCGACGACGTCTCGCCTCATTGGTGGCTTGTGCCCTCGTTTTCTTCGCTCCTCGCTCCTGTCGAGGCAGGTCCTTCGTGGCACCTCCAGCGATAGATAGCGAGTTTGTGCCCTCGGCACGTACCGTAATTATTTAGAGGATGGTGATTGAGAGATATCCTCTCGCGCGCGCGCATTTACCAAATTTTCCTTTTTTGGAAACACTTTAGTATTAATTTGTATATTCTCTCCATGCATGTTAATGCTGGAACGTTCTCCTTCTGAAAATCAGTTGACAGAAACTTCTAAAGATCATTGTTTGTATTGACTGCAGTAATCAAATGCCAACAAGCAATGAGGAGTCATCAATTAGTCAAGTGAAGAAATCAAATTAATTTCCTGGAGGAGCGTGGATTGAAGTATAAGAATAAAGACGAATCTGCAATGAATACAAGAATAAATACGAATCTGCAATGAATACAAGAATAAAGACGAATCTGCAATGAATACAAGAATAAAGACGAATCTGGAATGAATTCAAGAATAAAGACGAATCTGGAATTAATACAAGGATAAAAACGACTCTGGAATGAATACAAGAATAAAGGCGAATCTGTAATGAATACAAGAATAAAGACGAATCTGGAATGAATACAAGAATAAAGACGAATCTGGAATGAATACAAGAATAAAGACGAATCTGGAATGAATTCAAGAATAAAGACGAATCTGGAATTAATACAAGGATAAAAACGACTCTGGAATGAATACAAGAATAAAGGCGAATCTGGAATGAATACAAGAATAAAGACGAATCTGGAATGAATACAAGAATAAAGACGAATCTGGAATGAATACAAGAATAAAGACGAATCTGGAATGAATACAAGAATAAAGACGAATCTGGAATGAATACAAGAATAAAGACGAATCTGGAATGAATACAAGAATAAAGACGAATCTGGAATGAATACAAGAATAAAGACGAATCTGGAATGAATACAAGAATAAAAACGAATCTGGAATGAATACAAGAATAAAGACGAATCTGGAATGAATACAAGAATAAAAACGAATCTGGAATGAATACAGGAATAAAGACGAATCTGGAATGAATACAGGAATAAAAACGAATCTGGAATGAATACAAGAATAAAGGCGAATCTGGAATGAATACAAGATTAAAAAACGAATCTGGAATGAATACAAGAATAAAGGCGAATCTGGAACGAATACAAGAATAAAAACGAATCCTGAATGAATACAAGAATAAAAACGAATCTGGAATGAATACAAGAATAAAAACGAATCTGGAATGAATACAAGAATAAAGACGAATCTGGAATGAATACAAGAATAAAGACGAATCTGGAATGAATACAAGAATAAAGACGAATCTGGAATGAATACAAGAATAAAGACGAATCTGGAATGAATACAAGAATAAAGACGAATCTGGAATGAATACAAGAATAAAGACGAATCTGGAATGAATACAAGAATAAAAACGAATCTGGAATGAATACAGGAATAAAGACGAATCTGGAATGAATACAGGAATAAAAACGAATCTGGAATGAATACAAGAATAAAAACGAATCTGGAATGAATACAAGAATAAAAACAAATCTGGAATGAATACAAGAATAAAGACGAATCTGGAATGAATACAGGAATAAAGACGAATCTGGAATGAATACAGGAATAAAGACGAATCTGGAATGAATACAAGAATAAAGGCGAATCTGGAATGAATACAAGAATAAAAACGAATCTGGAATGAATACAAGAATAAAGACGAATCTGGAATGAATACAAGTATAAAGACGAATCTGGAATGAATACAAGAATAAAGGCGAATCTGGAATGGATACAAGAATAAAAAACGAATCTGGAATGAATACAAGAATAAAAAACGAATCTGGAATGAATACAAGAATAAAAAACGAATCTGGAATGAATACAAGAATAAAGACGAATCTGGAATGAATACAAGAATAAAGACGAATCTTGAATGAATACAAGAATAAAGACGGATCTTGAATGAATACAAGAATACAGACGAATCTGGAATGAATACAAGAATAAAGACGAATCTGGAATGAATACAAGAATAAAGACGAATCTGGAATGAATACAAGAATAAAGACGAATCTGCAATGAATACAAGAATAAAGACGAATCTGGAATGAATACAAGAATAAAGACGAATCTGGAATGAATACAAGAATAAAGACGAATCTGGAATGAATACAAGAATAAAAACGAATCTGGAGTGAATACAAGAATAAAGACGAATCTGGAATGAATACAAGAATAAAAACGAATCTGGAATGAATACAGGAATAAAGACGAATCTGGAATGAATACAGGAATAAAAACGAATCTGGAATGAATACAAGAATAAAAACGAATCTGGAATGAATACAAGAATAAAAACGAATCTGGAATGAATACAAGAATAAAAACGAATCTGGAATGAATACAAGAATAAAAACAAATCTGGAATGAATACAGGAATAAAGACGAATCTGGAATGAATACAGGAATAAAAACGAATCTGGAATGAATACAAGAATAAAAACGAATCTGGAATGAATACAAGAATAAAAACGAATCTGGAATGAATACAAGAATAAAAACGAATCTGGAATGAATACAAGAATAAAAACAAATCTGGAATGAATACAAGAATAAAAACGAATCTGGAATGAATACAGGAATAAAGACGAATCTGGAACGAATACAGGAATAAAGACGAATCTGGAATGAATACAAGAATAAAGGCGAATCTGGAATGAATACAAGAATAAAGGCGAATCTGGAATGAATACAAGAATAAAGGCGAATCTGGAATGAATACAAGAATAAAGACGAATCTGGAATGAATACAAGAATAAAGACGAATCTGGAATGAATACAAGAATAAAAAACGAATCTGGAATGAATACAAGAATAAAGACGAATCTGGAATGAATACAAGAATAAAAAGCGAATCTGGAATGAATACAAGAATAAAAAACGAATCTGGAATGAATACAAGAATAAAAAACGAATCTGGAATGAATACAAGAATAAAGACGAATCTGGAATGAATACAAGAATAAAGACGAATCTGGAATGAATACAAGAATACAGACGAATCTGGAATGAATACAAGAATAAAGACGAATCTGTAATGAATACAAGAATAAAGGCGAATCTGGAATGAATACAAGAATAAAGACGAATCTGGAATGAATACAAGAATAAAGACGAATCTGGAATTAATACAAGAATAAAGACGAATCTGGAATGAATACAAGAATAAAGACGAATCTGGAATGAATACAAGAATAAAGACGAATCTGGAATGAATACAAGAATAAAGACGAATCTGGAATGAATACAAGAATAAAGACGAATCTGGAATGAATACAAGAATACAGACGAATCTGGAATGAATACAAGAATAAAGACGAATCTGGAATGAATACAAGAATAAAGGCGAATCTGGAATGAATACAAGAATAAAAAACGAATCTGGAATGAATACAAGAATAAAAAACGAATCTGGAATGAATACAAGAATAAAAAACGAATCTGGAATGAATACAAGAATAAAGACGAATCTGGAATGAATACAAGAATAAAGACGAATCTGGAATGAATACAAGAATACAGACGAATCTGGAATGAATACAAGAATAAAGACGAATCTGGAATGAATACAAGAATAAAGGCGAATCTGGAATGAATACAAGAATAAAAACGAATCTGGAATGAATACAAGAATAAAGACGAATCTGGAATGAATACAAGAATAAAGACGAATCTGGAATGAATACAAGAATAAAGACGAATCTGGAATGAATACAAGAATAAAGACGAATCTGGAATGAATACAAGAATACAGACGAATCTGGAATGAATACAAAGAATACAGACGAATCTGGAATGAATACAAGAATAAAGACGAATCTGGAATGAATACAAGAATAAAGGCGAATCTGGAATGAATACAAGAATAAAGACGAATCTGGAATGAATACAAGAATAAAGACGAATCTGGAATGAATACAAGAATAAAGGCGAATCTGGAATGAATACAAGAATAAAAAACGAATCTGGAATGAATACAAGAATAAAAAACGAATCTGGAATGAATACAAGAATAAAAAACGAATCTGGAATGAATACAAGAATAAAGACGAATCTGGAATGAATACAAGAATAAAGACGAATCTGGAATGAATACAAGAATAAAGACGGATCTGGAATGAATACAAGAATAAAGACGAATCTGGAATGAATACAAGAATAAAGACGAATCTGGAATGAATACAAGAATACAGACGAATCTGGAATGAATACAAGAATACAGACGAATCTGGAATGAGTACAAGAATAAAGACGAATCTGGAATGAATACAAGAATAAAGACGAATCTGGAATGAATACAAAATAAATTATTCTAGATACTTCTTGCAACAAAAAACCTAAAATGTTGATTTGTTAAACATGAGTAGTGCATACAAAAATAAATGATTAACATCTGTTTCTCCCGCCATGATCGGCGTCTTGTAAACAAAATCGACGAAAGAAAAAGCCAGCAGTCATTTCTTTGAGGCTTTTGCTTGGGAACGATACTGAGAAAGAATAGTCAAATAAGGAATGCCATAAAGTAATTTTGACATTTGGAATAATGAACAATAAAATGCACGCAGAATCCGTAGGCACTTGCTTGGTCAAGATACTCTTCCTTGCTCTTTCCATTCTTAAATGCTACTTTTCCCTTACCGTGATGCTTCGATAACTTTTACCTTAGAGATATTATTTTTATATATTCGAAAACAAGTTGTATTTTCAGAAAGGTTTAAATGATATGGTACCTTACCAAATGAATAATTTGAGAGCATAGGTCTAGCCTAGGCTACCAGATTGGTAGCCAAAGATTTGTTACATAAAAAATACAAGTATTTTTCATGTCGATTAGAGTAATAGAAGTTCTTATCTACGATTTAGTTACTCTCATAGTAACCCGTTTAAATGACGAGACTTGTTGACCCAACCAGTAACGTACACTCACTTCTTGCTAAGCCTTTTCAGTAACGGGCAAGCTCGATTTTACTTTATATTATTTTATATATGATATGGCATCTGTAAGATGGATGTTTCAAAATTGAAGACGCCGTTGTACTTCTGTGTCACAATAATATGCTAGAGGTAACGCATATTGATACACAAGAGATTTGCTACAAATAAAAGAAAAATAGCTATTTTTACTTAGAATCGAAAATAAGAGTTATTATGCGTTGTCTACGTCGTCCTGAAACATTCTCCCCAAGTACGACGTTTTGGAATTTCGTTGAGAAACCACGTACAGTATGTTGACACGCATTCGTAAAACAACTCTTAACACTCACTGCCTTTGATGTCGAAAACAAAAACAAACAAAAAATGATGGCACAAAGTGTCCTACATCCCTACATACTGCTGCAGACTGACGAAATGCAGCAGGTGTCCTTATGCATCACAGTAACATGCTTAAAAGACGAGACTGGTTGACACATTTAGTGTAATACCTGTAGGCCTATGTACTACCAAACATTTTTAATAATCAAGCTCGTTCTTACTTTAAAATCATGTGGCATGCACAATATTTATGATGATCTGATATCAAAATTAAATTGTCACTACATTTATGTTCCACAATATGCTGAATACCCCGTAGGGGGTTAACTATTTTGGCAAATATAAGCCGCTCATCGTACCGTTGTTGCGATCAGGATAGAAAAAAATCGCAGTCGCTCTAAGCCCCTGTTCAGTTTGCACGGTTACCAGACCTTTTAAGATGGCCGCAAGGCTCTGCAGCGCTGCCTCGGTGGAAGACCACCGAACTACGCAGTAATAGTGTACAGATAACACCTCCAGGTAGTATTTACCCTCAATAATGTTTTATTGCCCAAAGCAGTTTTTACATTTTTGAATTTAGTGATAAAAGCTTTCCTCCTTTACATATGAGCGCGCAAACAGCTTCTCTGTCCAGTTGAGACGAAGTGGTATCCGGATGTCACCTTGTATAGTACACTACTATGTTGGGGGTGTAATAATTCATGGTGATTTTAGCACATTAATTTACTGCGACATACAGTTTTAGATACCGCGCTCCTTTCCGTAGTTTTATCCCCTGTAGTTCTTGTTACAAAAGGGCACTGGAAGTGCAACTTGGTCTGTCAACACGTCAGACTTGGTGAGGTTTCATAGGTTGTGGCAGTTTTTTGTAAGTTATAATGATTGACAATTGATGTGTGTTTCACAGTGCCAGGTATCTTCTATTTTAAAAGTAATGCCGTAAAATTTCAGCCGTAATTTTATAAAACTAATGTCTTAAGGTGTTTCATTTTAATAATATGTAAGTGTCGTTAGTTTTTTCCTTTTGTGGCAGACATTCAATCATTCATAAACCTAAGATTGAAATGTTGTTATCTTACTGTGTAACAGGAGTCGTGCTTTTTTTAACAGAGTTGATTTATTCTACGTGAAAACTTCCTCTCCCACAGGTACGTGCCATCGTGAATGCTGTGGCAGTCGGTCATCCAGGCTGGAACAAGGAGTGAGTGAGTGAGTGAGCGAGCGAGTGAGTGAGTGGTGAGTACTTTAGTGCAACAGTGAGTTACCTAGAAAGATTCGGTTGTTCTCGCGCGGTGCCCTCCTCCTCCCTCCCTCCCTCGTTGACGTCGGCAAGCGATATTGATGTTAGAGCTTCTTCGTGGGAATGACCTTAGAAAATAGAGAAATCGGTCTTATTTGAAGTTGAGTTTGTATTCTCTTGCGGTGAGTTTTGATTGTTCTCTTCTCCTCGGTTTGGGGGCGTGGGTTCTCATCCTGGGAGCTCATTGTGTTTCCGTGATTTTGATGGCTGTTTAAGTGGCAGTGAGCGATGCTTTCTTGTTGTTGATTTTAAAGCGACTTGGTTGCATCTTTGGTTCTGCTGCTTTTCAGCGTGTTATTCTTATAAATTGGATTGACATATAAAGGAAGCAGTTTTAGAAAAAAAAGAAAATGTCTCGTACGGAGTTGGCATAGCCGCTGTTTCTCCTTGTGATGCCTATTGACGGTAATGCAGCCCAGTCCTGCTTCCATTTGAAATCTTGAAAGTTCTCTTTCGAAAGCGGTCAGTCGTGGAAGGAATCCATATATTCAAAATGTGGTTACGAAACACCATTAGGAGAAAAGGTCATCGTCATCTGTGTCAAGTCGTTTATCTGAATGATGGTTCCCTTTGGAATGCTTTGGAAGGTTGACGCACAGCCAAATCTCCCCTTCCTTTATCTAGAACGGTAAGCTAAATCCCCCGAGATTTTGATCAAAGCCCCTAATGTTAACCTTGGTTTTCTGGAAGCCCGTCTTGTATTGCTTTGATATGTTATAAACACATTTTTAGGGGTTTCATCTTTTGGGCCCTCTTACAAACAAACAGCATGACAGTCACCTCCTTTTTTGGGGGGGGGGATTATTTTTAGGGGAGGGGACTTGTTATGGCGTTGTACTTTGGATGGAAGGAGACACGTAACATTCCGCCAGTGACCTCGTGAAATAATGTTTCTAGTGTTGCGTTCATAGATTTTTGCCGGTTTAATTGCTTAGGTCAGAGATATAGCATGAGATGGAAAGGTTAGAAGTCGGGGGGGGGGAGTCGGGGATTAACTAGGAAAAAGGCATACAGTGTGCCTGAGCCACGTCACGAGGTTGACTATCTCGAAGCCTTAAGCTGTGAATTAGTAATACATCGCTCTTTTTTAGATGTTGACGGACTTCGGAAATGTGTATAGGCCAAGAGGAATGAAAATCTTTCAAGTAGAGTTTGTTCCATGTATTAGCTCTGTGCTTGAGGTTTTGAGTAGACATAATGACGTTCTTTTCAATGCATGTCCTTTGCTGTAGCCTACCGATACATATTCAGCCACCGAGCGGTTTAGTCATGATGAAGGAATTTTTAACAACGAACAAGAACATACAGTCTCTCTCTCTCTCTCTCTCTCTCTCTCTCTCTCTCTCTCTCTCTCTCTCTGGGATGATTTTGCTTGTGATCTTTTTGCAGAATCAGATCCCCTGAATGTAATATTGCCTAAACTGGAATGGTTGCTTGGGGAAGGCCTCCCTCTTCTTGCCGATGAAAAAGGCGACTTGGCCGCGGCCACGATCCATTACAGTACTGTATAGTATGCGTATGGTGTGATGGCGTCAGCATTCACTCGTACTAAGGCTGGCGAGCTGACCTGCGCTTCGAGGGTGGTTTGATAATTCGGTTATTGAGTTTTTATCGTTCCTTCAGTCTTACTCTTGTGAACACTGGATGTACTTGATGACCCATGCACGACTTTCCATTGGGAAGGTTTGCTTGCGTATGTATGTGTACAGTTGTTTGCTTGTAAAATGAATTCTTGACGACTTTGATGTTCTTCTCAACCAAAACTCGTGCAAGACAAAACGTTTAGAGTTAATTGCTGTAAACTCTATATCGTGTTATTTTGGGGTCAAGGTTGTTACAATTACATTCACATTCAGTTGCCATAGGATGCATCTCAGGCTGGCCTTTCGTTTTGTTGAATAAATTTGCCTTTGCAGATGTGTACATTACACGTACTTTGTTGTACTCGGCTTGGAATGGCTGCATTTACAACTTGGAGCCCATTTCCGTTTGTGAGGATGGAGGGAACCGCATGTAAGTCGTACAGTTGTGTTTATGCGGTCCCGTCTTATTTCGCCAAGGCCAGAATCCATCCAGTCATTTCCTTGATGTGAAGGATTTTAGGGGCTGTCCCCCTTCCTCTTAGAAATTGAGGGAAGAAAAACCATTGCGTTTTTCAACACCAACCCCACAGTTTCATTGTTCGCGATCTTCACTGTGCAGTATACTGCAGTGTTAAAAAAACTATTATTGACTATTGGAACTTTCATTCCTTAAGAGGCGCACCTAATTCTCTCTCTCTCTCTCTCTCTCTCTCTCTCTCTCTCTCTCTCTCTCTCTCTCTCGGCCTCCATTAAGGGAAAAAATCAGGTTGCTTATCCCAAAGGGATGCTTTTGTGCTTGATGAACAGAAGGATTTATAGTACCTCGTTTTGTACGTTTTCCTTCTGGCGTACATGTTGAAACGAGTTCCTCTCCTCTTTCGCTGGAACTGTCCTATTATCCGTACTCGCTAAGGGCGTAAGGTATCTGCAATTCACCTGTCATGGTTAGGCATGCCTCTCCCATTCAAATGAGAATTTCCTGATTATGCAGTCTGGCTGTGAACCTTCGTAGTTTTCATGGCTCCTGAGAGGCGGTTATTTAGCCGGCCTTCATGTGTTGCTGCAGTTGTTCCCTCAGTTTGTTGCTAGCTGTAGTGGTTTGTATGCCGTAAATTTATTTTTCAGTTTAGAGAAGAGCATCTTATTCTTTTATCATGACCAGCAACTCTCAGTTTAAGTAGAATCTGACTTTTGAATGCTAGACTGAAGTCTATTACCGTAGCATAATGTTTAAGTTACTACCTGAAAATATATGCTTGGAACGGTATCTTGTATTTTAATTTTTTTTTCTAGTTTCAATGTTAAAATATATTTATTTGAGCTCTACTGCCTGCAGATTTATGCGGAACCATTTTTTTTACGTCTTATGTTGATCATTTTTCCGAGCCGTACGGTAAGAATAGTGATCATATTTTTAATATATTTGCGGTCAGTCTTAGCATGAGCACTAGTCTTCAGTCATTTGTTATTTGATAAGACTTGTATGTGCCTGTGTTTCCCTTGTCTTTGGTATTTGCTGTTGTTGCAATGTTTTAGTTTGCATTCGTACTGGATATAGTTGTGTTATGACTTTGTTTTCATTCAATTCTCTTTTAACTGCTAAAGTGTGTCAGAATTAAGGTATTCTTAGGTGCCAGCAATTGAGAGGAAAGGTAAGCACAGTTGTTGGGCATCATTACAACCAGATTTATTGAGGAGGTTTCTAAGATTCAAGTGATTTATAACTAAAATTGCCATGTACAATTCAACAGGGTTTTATTTTGAGAATCATTGTCCCCTAGTTCGCCTTGTCCATGAACCTTACAAAAGGGGAATACTGTTGGTTTGTGAGTTCTGATCCCTCGGTTCAGTGACTACGTATCAGTTATTCTCTCTCTCTCTCTCTCTCTCTCTCTCTCTCTCTCTCTCTCTCTCTCTCTCTCTCTCTCTCTCTCTCTCGTCTTCCGCCAGTTGGCTGCACTTACACGCCGGCTGCAGCCCTTCAAGGTCACGTTGACGCCATCTTGATTGTTTAGAGCCTCATTCTCTGGGTCATCATGAATTGTTTATTAAAATGCATTTATCATATATATATATATATATATATATATATATATATATATATATATATATATATATATATATATATATATATATACGTACACACGTACTATGTTAAGTGATTAAAACATTGTTAGTGCTTTACATTACGTGTATATAGTGAAATAAAATGCTTGGAGAGGTTTGGCACAAACGTGCCATATCTCTGAAGACAGAGCCAGGTCAAATTGGCTGGGTACACCCGCAATAAAACCAAAACCGAGTGGCAGGGCGGACTAAAGTATATTAATGCTGAGGTGTCAAATCTTCGAAAGAATACCTATAGAGCTTTGCCCCAGAAATTATTATTTTTCAACTAAGAAATTTTCTGGTCCATTTTTATTGCCAGAAGAAAACAGAATCTTTCCTTGTTGTAAAGATGGCGTAGGTTTGAAAGAGCGTTGCCAAATGACGCTGTGTGGTGAAGAAGGATGAAGGTCTGTCGCCCCACATGAGCCGAAGGAATGTTCTCCCCTGTGAAATTTAGCAGCCCTGTATTCATCGGTTTTGGCTCCACTCTGCCACTCGTATTTGCCTCTACCACCAGTAGTTATCCTGGATAATCGTAACCCTTCTGCTTCGCTCCCTGGATGCCAGTTAAATCTCGTTGACCGTTTGTTATTAAGACACTCATATTTTAGAAATAGAAAAAACGGGATGACTCTATTGGCAACAATGAAACAAATATTAAAATATTATAAAGAGGAATGCGAGGCTTCAATTGTTTATGTGACGCAGTCTGTGACCGTATTGAAGACGGCTGTTTGAGGTATTTGGAAGAAGGGCTTTCACCATATAGGAAGCGAAAGTGTGCATGCGAGAGAAAGGTGAATTGAGCAGTGATTATAAGGGAGTTTGACACACTGTTGGTGAGCCTTCTTAGTGCAGCAGATAAGTAGAAAAGTACTTCAGTTTGTGATACAAGCATGAAATTTGGCACAAGTGCTCATTTTAACCCCTTCTTGAAAACTCTGGGTGTCCGCGCAAAATTTCAATGTGCCGCGACTTTTCAAGATGGCCGCTGGTTTAGATTTCTGAAATAAATACATCAATCATTATTCAGATAAATGTCTTCCTGGGTAGAAGAGTTAATTGAAGATATCGCCAGAGCTCCTACTACTATATTTACCATTGTGGTAAAGATGGCATACAAAATGGCCGCCATGAAACATTTTGCTTGATAACTCTGCAATTAAAAAAGATTCAGACACGAAATTTTTATCTGTGCCTACATTTATGAGGCCAGAGAATCTGTTTCTAGCATTTCTATTGGGCTATTATCAATATTACATCTTGGAAAGGGACCCCATAATGCTACTGAAAGGTATACAAGCACAAGACTATAATGGAGTATGATAACAAAGTATCTTCTCTATGGTCGAGCAGTCTCAATGTCTTTTTTTAACCCTGCAATGAACACAAGATTTCAAAGATGCTTGGTGTCACCCTTTAGTGTGACAAAATTCTCATTCAGATGTATCTGAAGCATCATTTGCAGTATTATAGTTACACATCACATTATGATTACACCTCACTTTTGCAGCTACACCAAACTGTGGGTTTTTGGACTTGCAGGAAGCAGGGGGGGATATTTGTGGAGTCGGGTAGCTCTGGTACAGATTTTACCCTCTCTGGCCCAAACTATGACCGTGAAGCATTTCTACCAGGTTTCTCTTCCTGGTTTTGGCATAGATAGCCATGCCTATGAATATAGGAAAAGGAGTTCCCTATCCTTTGAATGTTGATGTACACTTCCTCCCTCCTTTTGTTTTGAGTAGCAGTTGTACTGCAGGAGCTGAGCAGTAGCCATGTCTGACTTTGGTGAGCCAAACCTTAGCTGTGACTTTGTCTGCCCCATGTTCAGCCATACTAGTGAACTGCAGCAGACTTTGAGGTATTGCATAAGTGATGCATCCTTCACCAAAGATGCCGTCGAACCTGGACTGATGATCCAGAATGTGTGTCCTAGTATCTTTGCTGCTTTAACAATCACAAGTGTATCTGAGTAGTCAGATGCCTGAGATAGGGCTAAAGCTACATCTTTCTGCAAGGCAAGTAGCATACCTCTTCCTTTCTTGTGTACTTCTAATTCAGGTATTTCTGCCAACAATTTGTCCTTTAATCTTGTTGAATTGACAGTGGGTGAGGCAATGCCCATTGTTCCAGGTGCTGCTGGCATAATTGGGATATGTCTGCAAGAGGGAATATGGCAAGACCATCTGAACTCAAGCTGTTTTCAATTATATAATTAACCAGCTCTGATATAACCGGTGGATATACATCTGGTTCTTCATTGTAACGTTGTTCTTTCTCAAGATTTCTAAGATGGGAGCTCTCCCTATTGTAAAGGCCAGTGAGACATACGAGATGGTATATCAGCTCTTGTGCAGTTGCATCACCTGCACCTAGTTTTGCCAACAATTTTCCATCATTAAGTGTGTGAGCACACGCATGTAGTTTCCTGTTGAGATTCATGGTCATTACTTGTCAAAGATCAGGTAAGATAAAGGTGCCAAATTTTCACAAAAAATGCATACTTCATTGTCATGACTCTTTCGACGCTGTTCAGCATGCTTTTCCTGTGTTTCACTACCTGCAATTGTAGACCTTTGCTTTCTTACACGATCAAGTTTTGCATTATTAAACATGACCTTACAGCTCTTGTGGTATTTTGCCATGTTTTGTCGCAGTGTTGCTTCTGTGCCACTGCCTTTATCCAGCCTTGCTGGGTCAAAGTCAAGCGGCATTTCACCAATCTCCTGGAACAATGGCACATTGGTTGAAATCAGTACGTACCCATCATGTTCAGGCTTATGGACAGAGGCCAAGGTTGAAGTTAAACCTTCATTTTTCTTGTCTTGCTGGCAAAGACATTTACTCCAGTTGGCCTTCCTTTTGCCTATGATTGAATTTATACTTGCCTTTATGAGCACTTGACTAGGCCTAGGGGCTATCCTTTTACCACCTTAATCTGACATGCACATTGATGTATGGGATACAACTAGGTTCGGTCACCCAACACCTAGCCCGATCATTAATCCAGTGCCATTTAAGTCCCATGTGATGTGTACACCATCCAGGTAAGTACATGAACAACCCATATAGAGACCCACTTACCCTTGGCCCGGCTCTCCCGCAGTCACGTCCTGTCAATTCAGGCGCGGCTATCTAACTAGATCTACCAACTAGCCTATATATATATACTTTCTACCAGCTAATTGATAAGGGGCTAATAGACACACATTTGGGACACTGAACTACTAAGCTACACTAAAGCAAAGCTAGGTACAGCATAAGTAAAGCAAGATTAGCCGACACTGAACCCCATGCTGAGTTACACAGCGCAGAAGTCACCAATGTCCCCTGGTTGTACATTCACTCTTTTAAACTGAAATTAAAGATAAAACCGCCACCTAAATTATATATAGACGTGCAAACTATTATATTGAACAGAAACAGGAAGACATTTTTCCATGCCTACTGAATCCTGAGACGTGATTATTTAAGGTTTTTGGCTGCCAAATTGGATGCCATCTTTCTTTATATATGCTATATGAAATCTTTAACAGAAATACATTTTACTTTTGCTTTGTGACTCAGGCTAAAATGTGTATAACCAAAACAAATGCCTAAAAACATGACCATAGGCACATGAGTCCCATGTTTAAAACCTTGACTAGTGGCCATCTTGAAAAACGGCAGCCACTTTGGAATTTTTAAGTGGACACCCAGTAATTTTCAAAAAGTTGCTTATGGAGAAGATATGTACCAAATTTCATGCTTGTATCATTAAATGAAGTATTTTAGTGAAAAAATTATTTTATCTGCAGCACTCTATATTGACGGGGATATGGATGGTGTTTTTTTTTTTTTTTCCCAGGGCTTATCCAAGAACCAGTAGTGTTTGCAGATTCGACAGTGATCGGTGTCCTTTCTTGTTTAGCAAGCCATCCCCATTCGTGGTAATTATAATATATATATATATATATATATATATATATATATATATATATATATATATATATATATATATATATATATATATATATATATATATTATAATTTACGAATGGGGATGGCTTGCTATCCCAGTATCCATTGTTTCCATCATGAAGCTGATTTTGTAAAGTTCGCTTTATGCCTGGCAGGAATTAGGTGATGCAGGCTGTTCCTAAAGATTTTGATCAGCCAAGAAATAAAAGAATGCACAGGACCGTTATTTGGAAAGGAGTTTGTAAAATGTTCTGCATCATCCATCTTTCTATGGAGAAGCGCAAGAGGTAACTCGGCGAAAGTATAGTAATGAACTTTGGATGGTAATTGGGTTATTAAAAAGCCATTGAAGTTGAAGGTGGAGACAGCCAGTGCACGCAAGCATGATAGTCCATTCGTCTTTCCAAGTTGCTCTTGAAGTGAAATGGCGGTAAGGCGTGACTCTTAGATTTCATTGCCTATTGTAGGGTGGCGCACCATTCTGCCGTGCTCTGAAGCAGCTCATTTTCGAGGCGTTTCTGGTGCATGCCAGGTTGATGCTGCAATACTACTTTACTGTCCCACTTCATGGCTCACCGGCAGCAGCTACCCTTTTCATGTGGGTGTCGCTTCGCTGGCCCCTGATTTTCTCTAGTACAATGTACCGTTTCACTTTTACCTGCTTGCATTCAGTTGAGTCTCTTGACCCCTCCCGTTTCTGTTGCTTCGTTTTCTACTGCTTTTCCTCCTGTCCTATTGTAGCTCTGTTGTCCTATACATATACATATACAGTAGTCTTGGCTGTTCATTCCGTTGTTATCTGCAGCTCATCTCCCTCCCCAAGCCATACATCGCTCCTTCCTTCCCGGGGGAAAATTCGGTGTGTGTCGGGGGGGGGGAGAAGCGCGTGCACTGAAGTCGGTGAAAGCGCTGAGAACTTTTCTTGCAATCTTCTAAAGCAAAAGTAGTCAGGATTTCTTACTTCAGCTCTCGTGTATTACTTGGCCCAAGTTTTTTTTTCTGTCTCGTTGATTGGATAATGGTTAAGTGAAGGGTATTTTACCGGTGGGCTTCAGTTGTGGGCTCAGCCTAGGCTGCATGACATGACCCTTAGAGGGGATCATTTTATGTTAAGGCTCAGAGGGATAATGGTGTGTGTTAAGGAGAATGGTTCGTATTTTATGGAAAGTTATTTTTTTTATAAAGTGACCCAGGTAATATCAGTGAAGTGTGAATTTCTCCCCCTTCCGAAGTATTGACAATAACATGTTTCAGTAGATGAAAATGTATAACTTTTTCACGTAACTCAAAATGCCACGTTAAGTAAAAAAAAAAAAAAAGTGACTTCTCTTAATTGCTGACTTCAGAGATACAAGTTACTCCTGTTACTCCTCCCCCCACCCCCCTCTCGCTTTCTGGTGGGTAATAAGGATGATGATGACCTTAGGGCTTAGACCAACTTGCGGGGACCAAAATCGACGCCCCCTCGCATCAGAACTGCAGGCATTGAGTGACTGACAACAGCCTTGTGTTGCGTTCAGTGTGCCCCTTCGTCCTTACTCCTCCCCTCTGGATGACCCCTTTCCCTTCCCCTCCTACCCATTTCGATCCCCCTGCTTGCTTCTAGGAGGTCATGCTTCGTCAACAGTGTCCTTGATTCTGCTTCTCATCCCCATAATGCCCTATCCCATAATCCTGTGGTGGGGTCATACCTCCTAAATCCTCCTTAAAGAGGGTATTTGTAAGCACTAGGCTGCTCTGTATTCCAGGATGTGTTTTGCCCTTGTGACCTTTTAAAGTCTCGTATGTGTTGAAGGTTTTCGGTCGTATTATTTTATAGATGAAATATAAATGGAATTTGATGTACTTGACATACACATTATTTATGAATGAATTCCATTGACTTCATTCTCGTTCATGTGCTAACTAACGTACGATCGCAAAGCTCCTACGAAAAAGAGGTCGGGTAGAAAATGAATACAATAGAAAACATGTGCTTCATTTGACATTGGATTGGAAAGTCTTGTAAGATGGTGGAAAATGATGCCATAACACGGCCAGTGATATCAAGCAGGGGGTATGTGCAGTATGTCGTCAGCGTCGCCGTCGTCTTTGAAGGGCGTAGTATCCGTTCAGTGTCTCTTAAGTCATCATCACCTATCTGGGTTTTGTAGGTTAGTGGCAACGCCCCAACAACGTCCAGGAGGGAGTGACACCTACTCATTTTTTGTTATTGTTTGCCTGTCTTTGTTCAAGGCAAAACTGTTGGCGAGGCCGTCTTTGTCAGTATTGTATACTTTGCTTTTCTTACATTCCTGGAGAATCACATTGTCAAGTATGGTCTTATTGCTATTGCCACGTGTCGTCTATAAAATCGAGGGAACGTTTTGCTTTGTATTAGTATTGGTGCGCCCGAACCGCAAAAAGGACTTTGAGAAGACGGGGTCGAGGGAGGCGGCAAGGCTTCACCCGAGGGATATGACGTACAGTCCCGAAGCTTGGACCAAGCCGCCTTCATAGTTATTCTCAAGGTCCTTTAAACGTATTCTGTGTATATTTAAAGGACCGTGGTTCTTCTGAAGTGTTGGAAATCAGACGAGAGTTTCGGAGCAAACGAGAGACAATCAAATCGGACAGCAGCAGCAGCAGCAGCATTATCCTTTTTATTGTTATAATTATCATATCTGCGGACATTGCTATTTAACAGACGACATTTGCGTGATCGATTCTTCGGACCAGGATTAAGCTCAGTATTGCCAGAAAGAAGTAATAACATAAAAGAAAAGCTTAAAGGAAGATTTGCATACTTAACGAAAACAATAACGGGAACAATATATTCAGGTATAATCCAGATTGGAATTAGGTATAATTAAATTTGGAAAGTGTAAGCCCACAAAGAATGAAATTGGTCAACTGAGAGGAACCGGTACTCCCAGCAAGGACAAAAACATGTTAGGCTAATCCAGGACCCAGGGCTTATCATATGCCACTGAAGACGGTTATGTCAGTGTCAGTATGAAATTTCAGTTATCACTGATAGGTGGGAGTTTTGGAGTTAGGTTATCTGTGTTTTAGTTGGTCTAAGTACTGTAAAGTACTGCTGCAGGGCTGAATCAGATCGATTCGTCTGTCCTTAGTTAACAGACGTATAAAAATATAACGATTTAGATCAATCTCGGCGTATCGACTGTCCTTAGTTAACAAACGTATAAAAATATAACGATTTAGATCAATCTCGGCGTATCGACTGTCCTTAGTTAACAAACGTATAAAAATATAACGTTTTAGATCAATCTCGGGGTCATTCAGATATTTCTACCGTCCTTTTGAGGAAGACCAAACAGTAGAAGCTGTCAGTGAAAACATCTGTTCCAGCTTTCCACGAAAGGTGAATCGGCGATTGCAGCGTTGCTGCCTCTCACGGAAGGTTGTGGGCTGTGGGCGTGCAGGCCGAAAACTGATTTCGCTGGAGGGAACATCTAAGCTAAGGGCTAAGTCCTTACAGGTTAACGAACGCCTTTGTCCTCCCCAATTCATTGGGTGGGAATGTAATTCGCAGGGGGGTGGGGAAGGATATCCACAGTATTTTAACACCTGTCCCGTTTCCTTTCCGCTCTCGGCTGGTGTAAAGCGCCTCGGCTTCCATCCTGTGCGGCCGACAAAACTGTCACCAGGCTGCATTATTGTCAGTCAGTCAAATGCCCTAAGCGTGCACATGACAGGATCTTGGAAGAAACACTAGGTAACGTTTGTTGTGTTTATGACTAAAGCTTTTCAGTATGAAAGGGAAGTGCAAACTAATTGTTTCTATTCAAGTAGCCACACCGCATGAGGCAACCAGATGATGACGCAGGTTGGTCCTCCACCCTTTACCTAATGGTTTCTTAATGGCTGCGTGAAAAGTAAGTAACTGATTGGAAGTGTTTTTATGCGAACGATTCTCGTGGCTCTTAGGAACAAATGATTAGATCAGTAATAAGAAAAAGAACCTTTGTTCACCCTGCTCAGGTTTTCTGTGCATTAACATTCAAGTTCATTACAAGAATGCTTAGACTGAAGAAGGCTGAGGCAGCAAAGTCTTCGGCGCGAAAGTAGCTGATGGAATTTCTTTAAGGTTAGTCTCTGGTCACCTCTTAAGATAACTTCCATCTGCTTCATTGTTCCCTTGTTCTCATTGATAGATGTGTGTGTGTGTGTGTATGTGTCTGTGTCTCGGATGTATTATTGACTAGAATTCCCGTTTTGTTACCACATTCTTCTTGAGTCGTTTTTAGGTAATGACTCCATCCTACGTTTCCTGTATTTCAGGGCGGGGTTCTTTTAAAGCCCGCATTGTCTTATAATCCAGATAGCGGCGGTGTCTGCGCCAAGATCAAGAGAAAGAGAAGCGAGGTGCGCGCCTCCCCCGTACAGAGTAGAGAGAAACGAAACTAGAGCCTATTTGCAGTGGCAGTAGTGTTATGCTCTTGCAAGAAGACAGTTGAAAAAATAAACATACAGCGTACAAAGGAAGAATTGTACAAAAGTTTGGGCTAACCACCGTTTGAAAATGAAAGTAACTTAAACGGTTACTCTCTAATGCCGTTAGTTGCGTTTTCGTTGTCACATGTAGCGTTAATAGCAGAAGCCCTCACACACCCGAGCTCTCTTCAAGAAGTGGACAGACAGAGAGGGAGAGAGAGAGGGAGGCCTCCAGCAACTCAAGGAAAAAGAAATATTTCGCTTCTTCCATCCGAGAATACAATCCTTGACTTTCTCATTCCACATGCAGTGAAAAAATGCTATGTGGAGAAAGTCAAAACATCTAAATGAAGCACCTGGCAACCAACCAAAAGTCCTGAAAATACATAATGGGCTTTTCTCTTCCTGCGCCATTCGCCAAGCACCTTCATCCATCCTCACCGGGCGTCATATTCCAGAGATGTACAGTATACTAGTATCGCAGCAGCCCCCCTCCCCCCGATTTTTTTTTTTTTACTATACCGATTGGATGGAGGTGTGTTTTGGGTGTGGGAAACATGATGACATTATTTTCAAGAAAATCCTATGGTTAGTTTTTAAGATATGGCGTCTCGCTTTTTTCGGGGAAAGGTCCCGGGCTGGTGCAATACTCGGTTACTTCTAGGGAAAATGCTTGGAAACTGTCCATAACCTACACCTAGTCTTTATTTTTTCAGTCTTATTGGAGCAGTGATTTATCAGTTTTATATATATATATATATATATATATATATATATATATATATATATATATATATATATATATATATATATATACATATAGTTTGTCAGCCTGCAAATATAGCAGTATATAAAAACAACTTTGAGTATTACCCTGTGATTACAGCCTGCATCTTGTGTGTAGCACGCAGATTACCAACTTTTTTGCCATGGAGTGCTGCACTTAGAGCAGTGTTTGAAGCGCCTGTTCGAAAGAGTTTGAAAAGGCTGTCAGATGTTTTCCCGCGATGGTCATTTCCACTTTGGTTGTAGTTCTAACCAAGACGGAGTTCTGTCTCTGCTCTTTGCCCAGACGTGCCTATAGATGCTTACATTTCGATACTGGATTTGTTGATACTGTTTTTCATTTGGCATGAACAGTTTCCACCATAGATATGCAAGTAAGAGGTGACGGGTTGACTGCTTTCTTTAAGATGTAGATTCGGCTGTTGATTTCATTAAGGTAGAACTTCACACAAAACCTGCTGGTTTTGAATGCACATGTCACTTTTACTGACCGACATCCATTCCTGTTCTCCCTCAGTTCTAAGAAGTCTAAGCTGTGTGTGAGAATGTGGCAGCACCAGCGCTTGTATCCCTTCATTAGGTATTCATTATGATGGATGGACGAAGTGTGACCACCTGGCTTTTGTGCTCTGAGATTGTTCTATCAGATTCCAGAGCATCCCGACTGTTAAACTGCGCAGCATAAGTTTATTGCAGTTGGGAGGCAGGATGTGCTAAGTCCCGCACCCAGTAGAAATGCACTTCGTGACGCGTCCGAGCAGATGAGGGAGAATCCGACGCATTTCATGACGCGTCCTGGGAGATGAGGGAGAATCTGACGCATTTCATGACGCGTCGTAGGAGATGACGGAGAATCCGACAAGAGGCCCCTTGGCACCGGCGTAATCTGACGACTTATCCAATTGAAAATAAAAAAGAATACTTTACGCGTCTTCCTCTAAGCTCAGAGAAGCATGCAGATAAAGTATGGCTGATTTCATAAGGATGAAGTGAGGACGCCCTCTTCAAGAAATATAGCAGGTAGTTTGAAAAGACCTCAGATTCGTCGCTGAAGTGAGGATAAGTGCACACATGAAGTGAGTGAGAGGTGTGGTTTTCAGGTGGTGAGGAATGACTTAATATATTTTAGCCATATGATAAGGGCCTCATGATTTTTGTTTTGTTTTGTATTGTCCCACTCCGCCAAAGGCGCTCTGCGAAACCAGCAAACTCGATTCTTCATGTACTTGATGATACAGAGACATTCTGGGATTTTTCCATGTGGTGTACTCCTTATTAATTGTCAAATCCACAATGTCTGAGCACTCAGAAAAGAGGAATGTGTCATTTTTTCTTCAGCAACTTGATATTTTCAGTCCTCCTGTCATCGAGGGGAGCTTATTTTACCGTGTAGGAGCGGCAAATTTAAAGGCTTTGAGGCTGCATTCGAATTGCATCTTTGCTCAAACAACTCGAGACTATCTGTAGCCATATTTGTGTTGACTCCATCCTTTGCCTGTATGATACGCAGCAAGTCAGTCAGGTGTTTTGGACACCCAGTCTTGATAGACAGAAGAGTCATTGCACATTTTAAACATTAGCTTTGATGGGGAGTCATTGCAACTCGAACGATTCGCTGGTGCAGCACCCGTATTAATCTTGCCGCTCTTTTTTTTATATGTTTTGCAGTCTCCCAAGTTGAACCTTATGCAGATTCTTAGTTGCAAGTCCACTCTATTTTTAACACAGTCATAAGTTTTTTTTATAGAACACTCATCGAGATATCAACAAAAGCAACATTTTTGACATGATGGCCAATAACCCTCACAACATTTTTTATTTGGGTGCTAAGAGACGAATTAATATAGGAGCGCACATGGCCACGTACTTGGTCAGCGATCGCGACTTTATTACTATTTGTATTTAGCCGAAAATCACGAAGGTTTCTTAAATCGTTTTTCCCTCCTACCTACATAAATTCGGTTTTGTTTTGACTTCATTTCAGCTGCTTAAATGTTATACATTCCTTAACCCTGGCGATAACGTCATCCATTTTCTCTTCTGTATCTTGAATGTTACGTGAAAATAAAGTTGGGTGTCATCCGCAAGTAACATGAAGTTCCCAATCTGGACACACTATTTTTTCTTTCCGGTAACCTTTCTAATATTCGTATATGACACCAGTTGACCGAAAATCAGTGATAAGTTCAAGTAAAACTGTATAAGTATCAAAAGTATTTATCCTTCCTGATGACAAGTTGCTTGCTCAAGAATGACATTTCGAGCATTTTAGACAGATAAATTAGAAACGGGCCTGCCGATATAAACTTTAAATTTAACAGCCTTTTCCAGAGATGTAGCGAACTTCCGCTCAGAGATACTGACATTGTAACTTTCACTGATATATCGAAAAAGCAAGAATAATTAATTGTCCACTCCAACGAATTCGATATTGGCATCGGACCATTGCAAATTTCTTTTCTTTTTTAATAGTTCTAATAACATCATTATCTACACTATTAAATCTCGTTAGTCTTCTTGTTTCTGGTGCAGTATTTTTCTGGTCTACTTTAGAACCAACCTCGCTGCCAGTTGACCTATAAGAGAGAGAGAGAGAGAGAGAGAGAGAGGGGTATGGGTTGCATGTTCGCACCTTCATTGTATTATTATTTCACCAGAAATGACATTAGATGTTCGCAGTCGTGACGGTAGTACAGAACGTGTAATGATGGTCCCTTGCACTTCTCTCCACAAGCCTTCCCCTGTCCGTCTTCTCGTAGTTCCCGCTTCTTCTGACAGCCTTCTTCCACCTAGATCGCGGTCCTTCTCCGCAATTGGTGTGGGTGTCCCCGAAACTCCTGGGCATCTGTCGCACAACGGCAGGGTGTTGAGGATGATGAAGGTCATGTTTCATCATCAGTGCTGAGTTGGTTTGGTATGATCAATGAATTGAAGTTGTCTATTGATTTGTGGACTAAGTGTGTTTCTGATGATATATTTAAGCAGTCAGATTCTTACTTTCGCCGAATGTGTGTATGGTAGCAAGAGAATTAGTTGAATCAGTTACGGCTGCTGCCTTGGTGGATGAAAACCTGGAAGCTATAAAAGATCGTATTAGATTCGTCGGTGTACAGGAAGGTCGAATCCTGTTTCAAATGCATGATTTACTAATGGTTTGCTTTGGAAAACTTGAAGGATGACGTCCTTGCCTGAAAAAATGGATAAATTATTTCTTTAGCCGGATTTTGTACTTTATGGGCATCACATGAAAAACTGAAATGAGAACAATTTGAAAGGCCATTGTGCGACCCAGTGTTTTTGTGATCCGATATGAAGATCTGAGGGCTTTGTAGGCGTTGCCTGGAATCAGGGGACCGATTGACTGATCGCAGTGTGGCTCTCGGAACTTTTTGGGGACCCCTACTGCTTTGTTTGTGTCGTCTTGGAGTTTGTGCGCTTGATGCATCGATTGAGTTTCAATTTTTTGCGTTTTTTGTGCTCGCGCGCCCGTTTGATAGTTCGTGTAGCTTTACCAAATAAAAATGCAGATATTTGCTGTGATGTTCAAATGTTATTAGGGAGCGGTAATATGTGTCACATTTGTTTCTTGAGGCGGGAGGGACACCTTGTCGGGTGTGCGCCTTCTCTCACTTGTGTCAGTGGTGAGCCCTTGCGATTGTTGGAGGAAAACCACTTCTTCCTCGGTTTCAGTGGATTTCGTCCTCTGGGACTTTCTTTAGTAGAAAGAAAACTTCTGACACCACTTGGTAACTTTTGAGCTTTTGGGTTATATGTTATGACATTTTATGAGATTGGAAAATCTAGCGTTGTGATTCATTGTCAGGTTTAGAGTTAAACGCACACGGGGAAGCGAAATTGCCTGAGGGATCACTTTTATCTAAAGAGAATCGCAGTTTTTATCATAAATGATTTTACCTGCACTTGCGCGCATGACGTCATCAGAGGTGCCTAAGCGTGGAGTTTTCTAACGTTTAGCACGTTTCAACGTTCAGATACGATGCGTCATGTTGTAGTAGGTAAATGCGCGCTTATTATTCATTTGTAAATGCATGAGATGCGTCGCTCTTGATCTCTTTTGAGAAACTAATTGTACAACAATGAGGAATATGATATCATTTGCTACTCTGCTTTTACTATAAGGCAGAATAATCGAGACTTTCTTTTTCCAGAACATGCTCATTACCTTGGGGGAGAAACCTTGGCTCTTTTTTAGTCGGCTGAATGTAGAATGCATTCTAAGAACAATGCAATCGGTTGCAGCCATAAAGGTGGAAGAAAGTAGTTAGGTCGTGGTGAAATGTTTGGAGCGAAGTGCTTATTTGCTTATAAGACAGATTGATTACATCTCTCGAGACTCTGGTCGAGCATTGTCATTAAGAAGGAAGGGTTTCATTCCTGAAGATATGCGTCATGTATTGGTTTGTACACAATCGCCGCATCAACCCTTATTAACCTGAGTCATCTCAGCCTTGGAGGGAGGGAAGTTCATTTTTGCCCTCGTCAAGGAAGGTAATGGCACACCGTAGTTTAATTGTCGGATGTGGGATAAGAAATGTTAGCAGATACGGAACCATTGTCCCCCGTAATTGGTCACATGATAAGCCTTCATTGGCCCTTTGATTGTCGCTTTTTCCATTGTTATCTGCCGTCGTCCCAGTCGTTAAAGGAAGTGGATGACTTGCCATTGACACCAGAGTCGCAGGTTTGTTAACACACTGGGGTGGAAGAGTGTATACATAATTTCATACTCTGGGATCCCTAAGGAGAAATAAGATGTATAAAGCAAGGGGAACTAACCTACTTAGCCTTAAACTTAAGATACCGGGTGACGCAAGCTCTAGATCTTGGGTCACTTGTTGACTGGCTTTTGCTTTTACGGAGGCGTAAACCTTGTAAATGATTAAAGAAGGCAACTACTGGGCTGTCCAAGGTCTAGAGAGGTCTCGACTTGGTGCTGTCTGTTGTCGAGAATAACGAAGAGAGGAACAGTCAGATGGTGGTTTCACGACCCCGTTCCTTGAAGTAGCAGTTTATAAAGGGTATTAATGTGGTTGGAATACGCCCTCGCGGGAAAAGTAGAAATGTTGGTAGAATTCGAAGCGTTCCTTGATACGGTTGGGAAGTTTCACACGTTCTGCTCTTTTGTAGGATGCATGTTGAAAGGGCTTAGCACTGAATGAAAAAAAAATTACCCTTTTGTTTTCCATGTTTTACTACATCACCCACCTTGGTTTATAATCGTCTGTTATTGTGAATCACACAAGTGCAAAACCTACAGACTAAGAAATCCAAAGAGTTGTGCACCTCGACTCGAGAGTAGACCGGGTTTCACACAAAACAGGTTTTCTTAGAAACCAGGCGTGGATCAGGGCTAGGGACTGAACCCTACCGGTTGCCAAGACGACTCCTACGATGACTTCAGATTTATATAGATTGAATTAAGCTCGGGTTTTAGATTTGGTTCACAATTTCATCAGCTACTGTCTGTGCATTTGACAGGTTCAGCTTTATAATACCCACTTTAGATTGTTCCAATGCAATGCGGAATCTGCAGTATATTGGAATGGACAATATTCCATGGCCCAGAATAATTACTGCGGGACAGCTTCGTTTTGTAGCTCTACGTATTTTAATTTTGCTGCTTTTCTGTGCTGGTGTTGCAGCTGTGACGTTTCCCGCAGTCACTTGTTGTGCTCAGCTGCCTCGATGGAAGGCGATGGTGAGCCCAGTCTTGAAGGCGAGGGAGGTAGTTGGTGGTTCCTGGTTGCGAGCTGTGGCTTTTCTCTCTCTCTCTCTCTCTCTCTCTCTCTCTCTCTCTCTCTCTCTCTCTCTCTCTCTGGATTTACAGGTTGCGGGGAGGACTGCCTCCTCCTCCACCTCCATTTTGAAAGATTTAGTCTGAGTGGAGTCCAAAAAGACGAGGCTTAAATGCGTGTAGAGTGGGTCAGTTGGGAGAGTCCATTTCTTGACTTAGCGTTGTATGCACATCGCATCCCAAGGCTACCCATATTTTAATTAAGCTTCTGCAGCTTAATGGAGGGAATTTGTTCAGAAGAAAATAATAGAGTATTCTGCCGATGCAACATTTTTTCAGTACATTTCACCACACTCTCTAGGGGGTGCCCCCCTTTGAGAGCGACTGAGCAATCCTTCATGGGAAATGACCCTAACTGGTTTAAGTCGTGTACCTGTATGTTATGGTATTATTGGTTTTTTCATATGCCGCTGTGTTTCGTCCTACGGCGAGTGAAATAGAGTTCAAGCTGTAATACAAACGGACTTTCGGTAGCGTTGTTGTTATTGATACTGCATTTCGCGAATATTATAGTGACTACATTAGACGTTCTCTCTCTCTCTCTCTCTCTCTCTCTCTCTCTCTCTCTCTCTCTCTCTCTCTCTCTCTCTCTCTCTCTCCCAGTGTGTTATTCAAGAACTTAAGATGTTTTTTTTACATAATGTCTGTGAAAATTAATATTATAGCTATTATTTATACAACGTTTGTCACTGGCCTGTATGTAATGTGTTGAAAATAACTGGGATTATAGGCTTCCCAAGAGCAAAGCCCGTTCCAGCACAGGCGGGCTTAATCTAAAACAGCAATAGTGAGTAAGCATGAGAATTTGGGTCGTGTTTATTGGCTCGACAATGGTTTTAGATATGTAAACAATTACTTTGCCACAGAAATATCTAATTCTGTAGGACGCAGCAAGAGTACGCACAGATGGACTGCCGTGAACTTTGGTTTTACGGTAGAATAGCCTGAAGCGACTCTTCAGCTCCATTATTGGTGATTATAGGTCGTTATTCTCCCTCTCATGAGATCCAATAATGGTGATAATGATGGTGACGCTGACAACTGCGTAGAAGTCATTTTCATGTGCCGGGTGATCTGCTTTGTCGTCGTTGGGAGGTGTATGTTTTGTGTGTGCGTGTGTGCAAAGAGAGCCAGTGGAAGATTGAATGGTTTAAGTAACAATTCTGACTAACCTACTGTATATGGAAGGGAGCATTTTTCACGCCAGGAGGTCAGCATCGAACACGTGTGGAACAGAAATAAATTTCTGACTCACATCAGGATCGAACCCAGGTATTTCAGTTGAAAGACAAGACCGCTGCCAACCAAGTCATAAGAGAAGTTGGAACCTAAGCACCACTAACTTAGGCTTTACCTGGGCAAGCTAACTGCCTTGCATACCAGCATGTTTTCCCCAACTTCCCGACTCAGCAGCGAATTGTCCTTTCTGAGTCAGTATATATGTAATATACATATAATATATTTTAGATCCCAAAGAAATCATCTGAAAGTATCTGAACTGATGTTAAGGATAAAAAGCGAGGGTTAATGATTTATGGTTCCTTTTCTTTATCATGAGTTAATCAGGGTGATAGAATTTATTATATACGGCCAAAGTTAATTTTTAGTTTTTATTTTTTGTCTTAGTTGGTTTTTATTCAAATGTCTAGTAAAATTGGTAATTCTGGGGTTTCTTTTACGTTCGTTCCTATTCCTAGGTAATCGGCAGTGGGCAGTCGCTAAATGAATGCTTTAATAATTCCCACTGAAAAGGCTTTGACAGATGTGGCCCTTGGATGTATTTAATCTCATTCTCTCGATGAATGTTTTCTTTGTGTATTTTATTATAGCACTCACAACAAAGTCTTTTATTAGTTATTGATTTTGAAGACGCTTTCCCCTTCCCTTAATGGCACATCGAAGGCTTTATAGGAGTGTAGTTGGAGTCAGATTTTATCTTTTCCTCTTCGCCGCCTCGTGATTGATGCTGATCGTGCAGAGGGTCACGTGAGCGCTAACTTGACCATCATCTTTTTCTGTCGGTCTGCGACTTCATAAGACCTCTGCAGCGTAGTTAAGGTCTGGAAAAAATGTCGCGTGATTTACCGAGGTTCGTCCCATATTTGCCATTTCTCTAAGTTGGGACATATTATTGGCTTTATGGAGCTGTGAACAACTTGAGAAGCCTGGTTTCACCCTCCATCTCCGAGCGCCGGTACAGTAGCGAAACTAACCTGGAATACCGACGCCGTATACCTGGCGTGACCCGGTTTTTAGTCTTCTTCAAATGATATGGACAGGTTTTTGTTGGCTCCAACTAGACGTATTATGCTGGTTGCCGGGAAGGGGGGGTGGGGGTTGAGTTTTTGCGCCTGGTTTGAGGTTGAAATGTTTGGGTGCCGCTGTGTTTCTCTCGAGTAGAAGAGTAATTTGTGCGGAGGTAAATAATCGCTCAACTGTTTGGTTACTGGAGATAGGAAAAGTTTCATTTGCATTATAGCTTTGGCAAATGGTGTTTGCCTGCCCTTGTCCGCTGACAGGTTCTACAGGGAAGTTGTCACAAGTACATTGCATACCATGTCACAAGTACATTGCATGCCATGTCCGGAATTTGAAGCGGAGAGCGTGGCGTTAAGATAAGTCTTTTACATCACTGTACAAGTTCATTTAGTCATTTTGCTCAATTTATTTTCATAAAAACAGACTAAAACCCAAATTCACCAGAAAAAGAACCAAAAATATTGTGCGTAACACTGCTTGCACACACAGACATCATCATAAACACACACCTACCACGGCGGAGAAAAAGGTGAGCCGCTGTTGAAAATGGTGGTGGCATGTGAGTGATGCAACGAAGTCTTGCGTTTGTGGCTCATACTTTTTTTCTTTATTTGGAATAAAGTATGAATGTGCTTATTAATGTTAGGATCGGGTGAAGTGTGTCATGAGCCTTTGAATGGTGGCGCCTTTTAGCCTATTCTGAGGACCTATCAGCCAACGAGCTCTGTGTGAGTGTGGCTGATGCTGAGTGAAGAAATGCCACAGTGGGATTCACTCCAGGAGTGCTTATTGAGGGCTTGTCATTTGGCGCTTTATTGTGGAGTCGAAAGAGGTCTTTGTAGTTGCCGGCATTTTGATTTCGAATCCCCTTCCAGTCTGAGAATTGAAGATTTGTTCATATAACTGATTGTTTAGCCGTTACTTGTCCGTTTGAACTTTGACATTCTAAGTGGGAACAGTGACGGGTTGCTAAATGAGCGTCTTGGTGATGCCGACCGGCTTGTACGGACATACATTGTTTGTGGTTGCATATACCAGGTCCTAATGCACCCCCCGCCCACCTTCTCTTTAGTTACGCCATGTCTTTATACCAAAACCCAATGAATTTTAAAACAACTCAATTTTACTTAATTTATTTTGAATTTTAATCTATATACCTTTTTAGTGAGTATATATGGAAACATGAGTACGGTATAAATGTATTTATTGCATGAGTGTGTACCAGTATGAGAGCGTATGCCTTTGTGCAACTTTTAATTTCCTTTTCATTCATTCATCTCCATACCGAGTGACCTATTTGGTCCCAGTGCTAGGCTTCTAGCCTAGACCTGTCATTTCATCCAATTCCTTCGGGCCAGCCCTATGAGAGCTGATAGTCAGCTCAGTGGTCTGGTTAAACGTTTTCAATAATAATAATAATAATAATAATAATAATAATAATAATAATAATAATAATAATAATGACAAAAAGACACGGTGCACAAAACCGCATTGAGGTCAAGCGTCCGTGTTGCATAGAAGGTGCGCCGTTGAGATTGAAAGGTCGCTTCCACTCTTTAATCCGAAACTACGTTTCATCATTGAGTTATAAACGCAAGATTGATGCTAGGATTTTTACCTCCATTGAAAGTGACTCGTAGGTATAATAAATCATTTCCTGGCCATGCCATTTGATCTCCGTTGCCAATGTACTCCTAACCTGTGTTTGAGGTCGAATCACTCCTGTTGAGATATCTGGAACTGGCGTAGAATGTACTCTGCCTTACTTGTTATCGGGTGAACACATTCAGATAGAAGTAATCAACGAGAGAAATTTTTCATTGGCCGAACCCGACGAGAAATGTCAGTGAGTTGAAATGATCAGTGCCCTTGTATATGTTAAGGCCTATAATAGTTCATCCATCCTTTTCTCCTGGTCTAAATCTGAGGGTCGTTTCAAGAGCAACACCCTTATTCCAGTTTCAGGACTTTGCACGAACCCATGAGGGGGAAACTTTTGAAGTTCCTGTAAAAGAAATGAAGAACTTGGTGCATGGTCACTTCGCTGCTCCAGTCTCCGCCTGCTTCTCCTACCAGCCCCCTCTCCCACCCGGCTCCCCCAACTCCCAAATCCCTCCATAGCTCATTGCCACAAACTTTCCCCAACTTTCTCTATTCGTCTCGCGTCATCATTTTTCGAGGGGTTGCCATGTCGGTCGTCTCTGTCGATGTGGAAGCGACTTCTGTGGATATGGCATTGTCGGCTCCATAATCTACGCGTTGTGGAGTAGTCGCTGTAATGATTGTTAGGCGACTCGCACCAGTCTGTCATTATTTGCTGGTAACTCATGAAAAGTCTCTATTTATTGTTATAGTAGAAGACACCGGTATATCATGTAGAGTGAATATATGGCGAAAATATTGTTGGATATTGCAGCGCCCTCTCTCCTTGTCGCATTGTTAGGATTTGTGAAGGTTTAATGCTCCAATGACTTGGGATGTCGCTATGAAAATATGTTGGGCCTTGGATGAATCCCAGGCCTTCTTCTTCTTCTTCTTCTTCTTCTTCTTCTTCTTCTTCTTCTTCTTCTTCTTCTTCTTCTTCAGTGTTTTGTGCTTTGAAGGCTATTTCACGTGACCAAGGAGTTCACTTTTTCCGCTCTGAGGCTTATTTTGTCTTTCTGCTATGTTTAAAGCGACATTTCGGTCATTGTGAAGTTGATGCCTCATTAAGAGGATTTTAAACTAGTTAAGCGTAGAAGTTTGCGATTGATGCATTGTGACCCTAAAGGCCGCCTCCGCCTCCTCCGCCTCCTCCTCCTCCTCCTCCTCCTCCTCCTCCTCCTCCTTCTTGGTAGGAGACCTTTGATTGCCTTCGTCGTTGCCAGTGATGACAGTGTTTCGTGGGGGTGGAGGATTGGGGATGGGCGATGGGGACGGGGATGGGGGTGGCTGTTGAAGAACAGATTGGGTGTCCTGAAGTTACTGAAGTTTGTCCTGTGTAAATGCAGTGGTTGTTGATCATCCATCTAGACATCTTGTTCGAGTGTGTATTGATATGCATTGATCATCTTGACCTACAAAGTCCCTGAATTGAGAGAGTGACGCTTAACTCTGCATTTCAAATATTTTCTTTTAGACACATTTTTCGTGAAGATATATTGGAGTTGCGACGACAGAGCTCTGTACAGGTCGTAGGCGCTGTGTATTTATACCCAGTATGCAGGTACTAAAGGATAAATATACTTGTGGCCTTGGATTCCTCATGTCAACATCCCAGACCCCCCCCCCCCTCCCTCTTCTTCTTCTTCTTCTTCTTCTTCTTCTTCTTCTTCTTCTTCTTCTTCTTCTTCTTCTTCTTCTTCCGCCGTCTACACAGCCGCCTTATCCTGTCGAGTTAATAATGGTGATGTCACAGGCCTTCATCATTTTCATTCTCTTCTTACCCCGTTCCCACCTCTCTCTCCCTCCATCTCCTCTTCCCTCCCTCCGGTCATGTTTCGTAAAACCACCTCCACCAATGGGGGATATCGCCAGCGGTGGGCAACCTCTCCTCCTCCTCACATGATGATACCTTGTCTCTGGCGAGCATTACTGATGCGATGCTCTTGAAACTCTTTCATTTTGTATTTCCCTATTACGTTTTTTCAGAAATTTTTGCATCACAAGACTCCTTTTGAAGGGCATTGCTGACTGAAAGTGAATGACAGCAACCGTCCGGTTAGTGATTGCTCTTATACCAAATAAAGAATAGTATTGAGCAGTGCTGCGAGTTTTTCTCTTTCCCAGATTTGACTTTTATATTTTCTATTGAAAATCCTCGATTAAAGAGAGAGAGAGAGTCTTTGATGGAAGTGTAGTTTGATTGCAGCACAGCACTGGGGACAAACAGTTGCCCATCTGCATTCCAGATTTCTGCTTATAATAGCTGTTATTAAAAACAAAACATGTATCTGTTACACAGAGTCTACTTAATTTTAAAATGTCTGGAACAGGTATGGAAAAAAACATATTTATTTAGTTTCCTATTTAAAAATTCGAGCAGATCTAAAACAGGTACACTAGTGAATAAACGTTGTACGTCAGAACTAATCACATGACAATTTTGGTTACTTTGTACACTTTGAACTACACTTACAAATTCAGTTGAATTAGTAATATGGGAGTTAGATATGGTTCCTACAAGTGAGTTTAACAAATTTACGAGAAATTTAGAAAAAGAATATTGTACACTTCCTTTTGTGCCGATAATAGGTCGCATGGGATAACCATCTTTGTGTGTCTTGACTACTCCGTATAAGGAAGGTAGTTTGGCATTGGGATGTTTGAATTTGTTGATGAGTTGTTGATTATCTCCAAGAATATTCCTGAGGCTTCTGTGAAACTTTGCGTTGTCTCTTTCTACAGGATTGGATGTTAGCTGTCATAGTTGTGTTGGTCGCTCAATATGGTCATTTATCCTCATAAGTGTGTTTATCTAAGATGACAATCGTCTTAGCCTTATCTGCTTTGGTAAAGACCCACGAAGATGGTTATCCCATGCGACCTATTATCAGCACAATAGGAAGTGTACAATATTCTTTTTCTAAATTTCTCGTAAATTTGTTAAACCCACTTGTAGGAACCATATCTAACTCCCACATTACTAATTCAATTGAGTTTGTAAGTGTAGTTCAAAGTGTACAAAGTAACCAAAATTGTCATGTAATTAGTTCTGATGTACAAAGTTTATTCACTTGTGTACCAGTTTTAGATCTGCTTGAGTTTTTAAATAGGAAACTAAATAAATATGTTTTTTTCCATACCTGTTCCAGACATTTTAAAATTTAGACTTTGTGCAATAGATATACTTTTTATTTTTAATAGCTGTTATAAGCAGAAATTTGGAATGCAAATGGGCAACTGTTTGTCCCCAGTGCTGTCAAACATATACATGGAATTCTATGAAACTCGAATTGCCAGTAGCATATTGCCAGATGATGTTGACTGGGTTAGATACGTAGATGACACTTTTACAGTTTGGAGTGTAAACCACGGCATTGACAAATTTCTTTCCGATCTTAACTCCTTAGTACCATCAATAAAATTCACCATAGTACCATCAATAAAATTCACCATGGAGAAAGAAACAAATAACTCAGTAAACTTCTTAGACACTAATGTAATACGAACAGACAATAGCCTGAAATTCAAAAATCACAGAAAAGCTACAAATAACAAATTTATGATCGATGCAAAATCGACTCAGACGCGTAATGTTAAATAGAAGGCTTTGAGATCTCATTTTCTAAGAGCACTTAGGCTAGTTAGCCGCGAGTATTGGGACGAAGAGTTTAGTAATGTCACCAGAATTGGCATAAAGCCCCACTTTTCAATGAGGGAAATAGAAGAATGTTTATTCCTAGCTAAACAAACGTACTATAGATCAAGCGCCAAAAAAGGAATATGATATGAGTCATACTTTGGTTTTCCCTTTCCACCCTTCATTCAGTGATATTGTTTATCCTATAAGAATATTCAACTTTAAAACGGTCTTTTCTTACTCCAACAAAATAGGAAAGACACTCGTTTGAAACAGCCCCTAATAAGGTGGTGTGGTGTATAAAACACCTTGTGAACGTGGCAAATTCTACCTGGGACAAACCGGAGAAGATATTAATAGGAGAATTTCCCAACATCGATATTGTGTAAGAACAAATTCTCCGAACAGCCTTGTTAATTTACACGTGCAAAACTGTGGCTGTCCTATTCTTTGGAACAAAACAGAAATATTATTCAAAGATAAAGATATGATGAGAAGAAAGTTGTAAGAAGCGGCTTGCGTAAGTTTTAGCAAACGAAAAACTTCAATATTAGTCAGGGCATATATAAATTAGACCCTTTTTTTCCTTCACAGTTTCACAACAGTACAGATTCAGAGAGAGGTTTTAAATGACCCAAACCTATCACCAAATCGTTGAATAGTTCTCTCTTTTAACTTTTCTGAATTGTTAATTCTTGACCATTTGTTTATGTTCTTTTATTTTATTTTATTTTTCCTGTGAGAAACAGTCTGAGTTTTATGTATGTACTTAGCCTGTTTGGTTGTAAAAAAAAAAAGCTCTTGAAGAGGCCTGGCGGAAGCGAAATTATCGATCTATTAGAGTGTTTTATTCGCTTTTCTCCTGTGGACTATATAATATATATATATATATATATATATATATATATATATATATATATATATATATATATATATATATATATATATATATATATATATATATATATATATATATATATATATATATATATAATTAGTAAATTTTCAGTTACACTGATTGTACGTTAACTTTGCTTTTGAGAAAATTTAGTGCATTCCTTTTTCTTTTTCGTTTTGTATTGTCCCACTCCGCCAAAGGCGCTCTGCGAAACCAGCAAACTCGATTCTTCATGTACTTGATGATAACAGAGACATTCTGGGATTTTTTCATATGGTGTACTCCTTATTAATTGTCAAATCCACAATGTCTGAGCACTCAGAAAAGAGGAAAGTGTCAATTTTTCTTCAGCAACTTGATATTTTCAGTCCTCCTGGCATCGAGGGGAGCTTATTTGACAGTGTAGGAGCGGCAAATTTAAAGGCTTTGAGGCTGCATTCGAATTGCATCTTTGCTCAAGCAACTTGAGACCATCTGTAGCCATATTTATGTTGACTCCATCCTTTGCCTGTTTGATACGCAGCAAGTCAGTCGGGTATTTTGGACACCCAGTCTTAGTAGACAGCATAGTCACTGCACATTTTAAACATTACTCTAGCTTTGATGGGGAGTCAGTGCAACTCGAACGATTCGCTGGTGCAACACCCTTATTAATCTTGCCGCTCTTTTTTGATACATATATTTTTTATGGAACATTCGTCAAGATACTCTTTGTAACGAAGACATCATTTCTGCGATCGGGACTACAGGACACTCATATTTAGACGAAAGCCGCCAACCTTTCTTAGTAATCGTTTTTCCTTCCTACCAACACAGATCAGTTTTTACTCATTTCAGCGGTTTAATGTATCCATTCCATAACTTTTATGTTCTCCTTTGATTCTTGATTATTAGGTAAAAATAAAGTTGGAGCTATCTGCAAATAGCTTGAATTCTACCCCATGTCCCTCTAGTATGTTTGACACTCCAGTCGTGTAAATATAAAATATAATTAGACCCAATACATTTCTTTATGGTAGTTTAAATTAAATGTTTCTTGAGTATGAGTTCCCAATCTGCACACAATATTTTCTGTCTCACAGGTGGTCTTTCAAAAACTAAAAATCTTCTTTGGTAATACCGAGTAACTGTTAAATCATTTAGAAGTTCATAAGCAAGTGTATCAATAGATCATTGACAACAAAGCATACAGCAGTCCCTATGTAATGTAATTGTCTGTAAGCTGACATTTATAATTTCCAGATATTTCTTTAATCTTGATCGAATTTCCCGGCAAATGGCACTTCTGATGTTACTGTAGAGTGTGCGGAACTTTTCTGAAGTTAATAAATGTTCCTCGTGCGTCTAATGAACGAAGTCAGTCATGATTGTGTGCACTGCAGTTGTGAAACTTGCGGTTTTGCCGTGTGACGAATTTTATGCTTTGCTTAAACAGCCTCTTTTTTTTTTTTTATCTCAGCCGTGTTCTAATTGTTCTGTGCAGGGCTATTGTCCCTTGCTCCGCTCTCTCGGCTGCATCTCTTCCTGCCCATCTCCTTTCCTTGTGTCAGCGATTCTTTCTTTGGACGGGTCTTAATGCCTTTGGCGCTGTCTCTACGTCTTCCTGTTGAACTTTGCCCCCCTCGTACAATCGTGAGAAACGGTATCAGTAGCAGTGTGTATGTTCCCGCGCTCTTGCGCGCGCTCTCACGTGTAAGGACATTTCTAGCAGGCATTGATGGGGCCGAAACCATTCCGTAGATCATATCACCTTCATGGCAGTTACGTGTGTTTGTGCGGATGTTTGTGTTTTTGAAATTCGAATGCACAAACTGTCTTGTAATTTGGAACTCGGCTGTTTAATGCCTTCGTCTGTCCCTAGAATTAGAAATGAAAAAGCTCCCATTTAGTGATCGTCATACAGGGAGTCAGATGTTAAAAATTAGATCATTTCAGTAAATTGCAACATTCGCTATCATTTTCGTCATTTTGTCCTCGTTGGCCACCGGTTTTGGCCACGGGCATGGCAAAGCTTCAACCTTCTTCGTCCTGGGTTATTGGTGGAGGGAGTTAGTAGATAGGACTGTGGGATTACCGGCGAAGGGCCATCGTGTCAGGTAGGCATCTTCCAGCTGTCGCCACCAATTATTTCAGATGTTTAGAATGGTTTTAAACCGATGACGACGGATTTCGGGAGTTTTGGGGCAGGAAGCGAAATGTCTTGTACAGTCCGAGTGGAAATGTTTTGCATTTTTTGTGCCTTTCTTAAAAGTCGTCTTCGTGTTTTATTCAGTCGATATATGCATTAGGCTTAGCATTAGTAAGTGGATAGTCTTCCTGCAGACGTGTTTAAGTCTGTTCAGGTGTTTCAACTTGGTTTCGGGCATTTCCCGCCCCTTTATGTGTAAGAATCGGGTGTAGTGAAGTTTGTTTTACTTCTGAGGGAATTTTTTTTATCTTATTATAATAAGGATTTTTTGTTCTGGATTCCCGTGAACAGCATTTAGATCGGGGGTGGGCTCTCAGCCTTTTAGCTGTTTTATAATCATAAATAAAGTAAAAAGATAGTTATGTTTTAGATTACGAAAGAAGATTTCTTCCTCCAAGCAATTTTTAATTGAGTATTGGCGGAATTTAAATTTTAACGCAGCCGACATCTTGAAGAAGAGAGGCCATTATTACAATATCTTGTCTTGACCACAAACCATTAGGACGTGATAAGGGAGGAGAGCTCTCCGATTTTGGACACTACACAACGCCTCTCTCTCTCTCTCTCTCTCTCTCTCGATGACGGTGGAGTGTAAGGAACGCAGGTGTTGTCGGGGAAAGGGTAGGGGTCAGGGAGGGATAAAGAACACGGCTGGTTTGGAGATGTGGGGGCGATGGTTTGGGTCGAATTCTTAAGACTTGCGTTGGACACGACGAGGCTGCGCTGCATCATAATACACTGTTTTCATTGGGCAAATGCAGGTGAAGGGGTAGGAGGTCTTTACAGTAAATGTCATGGTAGTTTTAGTGGTGTCTTTTTTACTTTTCGCTATTTGAAGTTTATTTAATTTGTACGTGATTTGACTACCTACCCAGCACTAAGCATTCCTTGAGGAGCAGGATTTGAACATCTGGACGGGGAGAAGATTACGGATTCTGGATTCTGGTCGCTGTTCCGGCACTTCTGGTGGAGGCCTTTTCTGATCATTATAGGAAGCGAATTACTCTCCTCCCTAGGCAGAAATAGCTAATTCTCCGCCGCAATAAGCTTGAGGGGTGTTTGGAATCATACATATCGTGTATGTATATATGATTCCAAATCATACACACACACGCACGCATCCACACACAGTGGAACGAGCACCAGATGGTTTAATAAATTGCTTTCGGCACGTTGCTGGTGAAGGGGCATTTTATGCGAGCTTCCGACGCATAGATTGCCCGTATGTGAAATTACTCAAGGTCTAGAGAGTATAGGCTCTAGACCTTGAAATTACTGGTGAGAGAAGTTTCCTTCTTAAGAATGAATGCCATTGTTTGTGTGGAGTGGGTCAGGGGACTTAAGTCTTGTCTCAAGAACCTCAGGCCCTGCTTAGAAAAACTGACCGCGCAGACCAGGAAGTTTGGCTTCGCTCATCTTGTAACCTCAGTTTCTAGCTGAGAGAGAGAGAGAGAGAGAGAGAGCGCTAGGGGCGAATCGAATAATCAATTCGTGATGCCTATACCGTATGGGTAAACGAGAAATGAATAGCTCGATTGTGAATAAAATGGTCGATAATGATCGTTTAGTAATATTAGTAGTAGTCATCAATTTTATGGTTGGGTTGTTAGTAAGTAAAAAGGCTCGCAGTGACCATGTATCATTTAAAAGTTAACAAAGCAAATATTGTGACCACCTTCACATTATGAATCTGCTGTTTGTTTTCTAAATATTTGTTCATTGTGTGCGTGTAAGGCAGTCAACGAGGGGAGGGGGATGCTGGAGGCTCGGGGTATTACCAATGAGTGTCTGGGCTCTTTTAGGAAGATCTGTGATTCAGGAGGGGGTTTTAAGCCCAGCAACATAGCAGTTTCCACCCGTACCTTCCCTAAACCGCAAAGCCAAGCTTCGGCTACTCACACAAACATACGCCAAGAATGTGGGTAGCAACTCTCTCTCTCTCTCTCTCTCTCTCTCTCTCTCTCTCTCTATATATATATATATATATATATATATATATATATATATATATATATATATATATATATATATATATATATATATATATATATATATATATATATATATATATATATATATATATATATATATATATATATATATATATATATATATATATATATAGTGTGTGTGTGTGTGAATTTTGTTTATTTTTGCGTGTAGAATTTGGACATTTCGATTCCATTTTAACCATTAATTGAAAGGAAAGGAGGAATTGTTTCTTATTCAATATGATTAATATTTCGTGTTTTGCAATATTGCTTGCGGAGTTTGAGCTCTTTGGCAATTATGAATAGGTTCATGCCATGGAAGGCTTACGATGATATAGTGCAGGATTTTGTAACCTCATGGGTCGGGAATCCCTCACTTCTGTTGTTCGACCAACAGGTATTTTTGAGGGTCAAGCCTCTGGGGCGCTCGGAGTTCAGTGCCCTTTTGCTATGAGGCCTCCATCGGCTCATGCTAGGAAACAGGTTTCTTCGGAGTGTACACGAACATTTTTTTTTTTCATGTGATTCAGTGCGGATCTCTCTCTCTCTCTCTCTCTCTCTCTCTCTCTCTCTCTCTCTCTCTCTCTCTCTCTCTCTCTGTTTTTTATAGCTTTTACTGTTTACTGTTATTAGTTTAGACGTAAGTCGGGTAACTATTTATGCTGAAGAAGCGAGACTTGAGAAAGGGTAAAGGGCGTTTTAATAATCTTGGTAACTGGTGATTTCAACGCTGCGACACAGTTATCTCGAGACGCGGTCTGAGTGACGTTGTTGCTCTATTGGATAGCTAGCGGTTTCAAGCCCGATGTTATGAGTCAGTCCTTGGGAGTGCACTTTAACATACAGGGTGATAGCCGAGAGGCCTGCGTCACATCCGTATTCCTGTTGAAATTCAGTACAAAAGAATGTTTAACATATGTGGTAAAAGAACAGCCTTCATCTTGAGGGTCTGTCTGTTTCGTAGAACACAAGGGAGGGGTCCCAGCCGGATGGCCACATCCTCTGTGACGTTCTCAATTTCCCGGCATCGCCTCCAGTGAACAGAACTGGAGGTTTCCATGTTGGCGATCACACACGATCATGGCATTGAACACTGTTGCACTGCATTCATTGACATTTATTGTGGTGGTGCAAGATCGTGTTGCTATTTTTTCTAGGGCTTGTCTGCAAGAAGGTCATTTACTCGAAGCTCTCGAGTTCACTACAGGGGACTTACTCAAATCCTAAATAAAAGCCGTCGACACTATAGCTTTTGCTCATCTCTTACATTCACAACCCAAACGATCTGAGTTGAGCAAACACCCCCTCTTTTCTTTGTTATACAGAGGAGTTACAGTAGGACAGCCAGGTTGAGTGACTGGAATATCATGTGACATGCCTCAACACTTCTTCGGTTTCCTACGTCAGGATGTTGTGGCCACATGCTTGGGTTAAAGTCTCGGTCGCCAGATGGCTCTCTCTCACATTGTGCTGTTGTCTTCCTTCGTTTGCTTTTCCCCTTTCCTCTCCCTAGCCCATATTTCCCTTAGCTTCAGTACTGTCGAAAAATGTAGGCTTAGTTTGTTTATGTAGATCGGTGCAGTATGGTCTCAAGTGCAACAGTGATTAAGTGTAAAATCGCTCATTACTGTTAGTAATAAGCTTGATCTTTGCCAAGTTTTACGAGTTGTTCAGTCTAAAGGCCTGTCGTCTTTCAATTTAAATGTACTCCTTTTTTTTATCACTACTGACGTATAGGGGAGGCATTGTCATTAAGTTGATCGGAAAGACCTCATCTGTTAAAAAAAGAAACGTCCTGGGTCCTAAGGAAGGAAAGGCGCCGTTCTTTTTGCCGTTGGTTTGGATGAAGTGCTTGTTTACTGGGCCATGAACAGTGAAGCATATTCTTCATCTGTCACCGTCAACCCTAGCCCCCCCCCCCTTACACAAACCCACCCGCACTTTCTCCTTTTCCAGAGTCCCCCCCCTCCCTCCCTCACCCTCTCTCCACTTTTCCCCCACCGACCTTAACTGGATAACTATATTATCTTAGAAGCAGGTGGCTGTCTGGTGGGTGGTTGGGCCTGTAGATAGGTGGTGAGAATAAGGAAAGGTGAAAAGAGAATTTCATGCGTGGAAAAATCACACACAAATTGATGCGGTTTCTGTCCAATATCAGTGTTGACAGTGTAATCCCGGATTATATTTTTTTCCATATGTTACAAGGAACCAAAAATGTTATTGTATGAGAAAGTGAAAATGAGTTGCAGCTTATGAATGGTCTTATTCTTAGTAAGGGAGGTTCAGTTTATGTCAATTATGACCATTGGTCTCTCGCTCAAAATGATTTTTTGATGGATCATTGTTGAAGAACGTCGGGACGACTCATTCTTTAGCGTCCGGGAAGGCAGCCGAAGTTCGCTTGACTAATCGGAAGTCTTTTTGGGCTTCATTGGAAAACATTTCATTCATTGATGGGTCTCTCTCTCTCTCTCTCTCTCTCTCTCTCTCTCTCTCTCTCTCTCTCTCTCCAGTTTTGATGTACGCTGCTACCCTTATAGGCTACGTGAGACCCCTCTCCAGAGGGACACAAAAAGGGTTATAATTATTTGGTGTTAAATAGGAGCGCTTTCTTTCTTGGGCTGAGATGAAGGGGAGCCTTTCTAGGGGTATTAGGTATTAAACTTTAGAAATGCGAACAGACTACCACGAGGCATTTTTTGTCACTCCGACATAAACGATTAGGAACCCTTTTTAGTGTTTGATACTTAATATATAGCAGCATAATATTGACTCGCCGTTTCCTATTTATAATTTGGAAACAACCCAAGTCCCGGGAATCATAGCAGGGGTGCCAAAATCTCCTGGTTTTGAAATGCCAAGGTTTAAATTGAAAATATGATTTAGATTGTAAGGATAGAATGCGCAAAAATGAATTCGAGTTTTGGATTGGACATAATCAAACGAATGAGCTATACGAAAAAATAATGGATGAATTTTATATATGGAATTACTGAGTGTTAAAGATGAAACATCAGAAATATGAGAGTCAGGCGATAGAAATTCTTAAGTTGGCAGGAACAATGAAGGTATGGAGGATGGAGTGAGCCAGGGGAACCAGGGAGAGACTGTAAATGACAACAGGGTGCAGTTGATTGGCTTTTGTGCTACCAAGTTTAGTAATTGAGTGCTCTCTTCCCACAAAATATCCATACATTCATTTTGAAGTCTCCAGGTGGCAGTCATAGAAACCAAATAGATGACGGAGTTATGGTGATCGAGAGAAAAATAATACAAGGAATGTGAGGATTACCACATTGATGATAAAAGCACACAACCCCCCTTCCCTTCCTTTTACTATACCTGCGTTCGTATTCTTTTTCTTCATCTTACTTTCCACCCTCTCATAGTGCAACTGCTCTGAGGTTTTCATCCTGTTACATCTTTCAAACCTTGTACTGTCGATTTCCGTCTCAGCGCAGAATGACCTCAAAGGTCCCAGTGCTTGACATTTAGCCTAAATTCTATATTCATTTCAACAGGATTGACAGCATGTAGCTTCAATACAACCAAGTTTCTTGAAGGTGAACTCTGAGAGGCTTGTTTACCTGAATGGTGAAGTAGCATTGCAGTTCTGAACCAAATCTTAGAAGGACCAAGCAAGCAGTGAAGTTTAGTTGAACATGAAGATTGTGTATCATTCTGCTGGAGAGAGAGAGAGAGAGAGAGAGAGAGAGAGAGAGAGAGAGAGAGAGAGAGAGAGAGAGAGAGAGAGAGAGAAATTTAATTGTCCTTCAGGAAGCTAAGACGAAAGTAGGATAACTATTATTATTATTATTATTATTATTATTATTATTATTATTATTATTATTATTATTATTATTATTGGGCGTTCCTCCCATGCTGACCTGGCTTCGTTTTTCAGGTGCATGGCAACGTTTGTGCGAAGCCTCCGTATATAACATTGTATTTCATTATTTATAGGAGACTATCTGACTAACCCAGCGCTGCCCAGGAAAACACTGAATGACAACCGATAAGCTCGCTCTCTCTCTCCTCCCAACACCCCCTCTACACTCTCTCACTCTCCCTCTCTCCCTTCTTGTTAAGATAGTTGCTTCACTTACATTGCCCAGCAATTTTTTTTGACATATTATATTTAACCCCTCCTCACCCCCACTTCATATCGGGGCTGAACTTAGACTTAAAGGGCATTCGAGATAGAAAGTTTGGTTGAAATTGCTCAATGCGTTTCAGTGTATTTGGAACATACACACATACATACATACGTACGTACATACATATATACATACATCCATATTTATATATATATATATATATATATATATATATATATATATATATATATATATATATATATATATATATATATATATATATATATACTGTAGATGCTCTTCCCAGTGATCAGCGGCACAGAAGGAAGTGCTCGAAATATATGGTTGAAACGTTCATACAGTGTTTTATGGGCCCTTTTATCTTCACACACACACCCCTTGTGTGTATATATGTACAAACATTACTATGTACTGCATGCATGCATACATTACTTAAGAAAGAAGTAATTTGAGTGAAAACAAATTGGTGGACAGTATGCTCGAGAATGTCAATCCCCAGGATTGACCTTAACCTCGGGGCTAATCCTGAAATTGTACCTTTTTGGATTACGATTAAATACCTCCTTCGGCAAGATGGGAAACACGTCAACGCCGCTAAGTAAAAGAAAGAAATATCTTTGATATTTGATGATGCCGACGTCAAAGGTGTCCAGGCAGAGGTCATCACGAATAATGTATATGATGATAAAGACGACCACGTCCTCGGCGGGAAGGTCTCCCTCACGCCGATTCCCAAATGCTCCACTTCTTTTTCATGTAAAATACATTTTCATGTTTTGCTTTATTGAGTGTTATGTTTCCGAATTTGTATGAAATTTTTGTTGTAATTTGCTATGATAATGTCGCAGAGGATATCATTTATGTACTAATTCTAGCTGTAGTTATTCGAAGACATGAAAGAGTCGCCCTTTATTGTCAGTTGGGCAGAAGTTGTTGAGGTGTTCAGGGCTGAATATGTTGGACCTGAAAGCTAACTACCGGGGAAGATATAAGGATGAGGTCTGTGATAACTGCAGAATAGAGGAGGACAGCACAGAACATTTGTTCAGGTGTAAAACCGTACAAAAAATAGAAAACTTAACATTAGAGACTCTGAAAGCCCCGAACAGAAAACTAGTGGAATACATAAGAATAGCCATGAAAATAAAGGACGTCACCAACCCAGAAAACAACGGCACCAGTTTAAAAGTAACAGTAACGTAAAAAGGAGGAGTAATAAAAGTAAATAAATTCGAAATATTAATTATCATATGGGAGGTTAAGGGGTAGGGTGCTAAATTAAATGAAAAACTGTTAAATAATATATATAATGTAAGGAAAAAATAAAACTGAGAAAAATTGTATTGATATAATGTAAAGTAAAAATAAAAGTGTAAAAATGTATTCAAGGGAATAAAGCTTCGCACCTCATGAGAATCGTGTAGTGTGCCCGCAACTGTGTTTGCGGAGTGAGCGCTTAGGAACCAGGAACCAGTGAACTTGCATTTGCGAGTACTTCGACTAATTGTGCTGGATTGATTGTAACTTTTATGTGAATAAACTTACGGGTTTCAGACAGAACTGCATCGTGGCCGGTTGGGACTTGGGTGAACGCTCGGTTTGTGTTGTGTGACTTGCGCCATTCAAGTTGTTTTGTTCGGAACTGCCTGGTGATTGGATCAGGCGCTGACCACCTGCTTGCTCTGCCCTTTTTTCTTGGCCCGACCAGGAGGTCAGCAGCAGTTTGTCCGAGAAAAGGGGTTCCGTTCCCAAGGGAAAAGGTGTTAGAGATGCAGACTGGTAAAGTGCCCCAGGTGAAGAGAAAGGGCCACTATATACTGAGCTACCTGACCTGTGGTCGTGATCGAGTGACCGTGAAACAAATTCAAGGCGATGTTTTGCAGTTCAGCCGCAGAAATATCTTTTTAAATGCGCGCACCATAGATTACGGGCTGCCGAAGAGCAAGAGGCTGTGCCAGCACAAAGCTGGTTGAATCTAGATAGATAGAGAGATAGCTCGCCTTGACTTTAGCTGGCTTTTGGCTTCTATCTGGCCATCTGTGTTCTTGTTCATACAAATGTTGAGCACACTTCGGGGATTGTTGTCGGGAATGCGTTGAAATCCCTTTGCGAATTTTCTTCCCGCTCGTGACATTCTGTAGCTCTTATAATCATGAATGTTAATAGAAAGTACTTGATCTTTTTTGGGTTAAGCCTCGCTTTTCCCCCTTCCTTTTGCACTGTGGAAGGGGAAATGACCTGTCCCACTTGTGTTAACCAGGGCATATGTACACCATTTCGTAACCCTAATTTGTATAGGCGTGATATGTAAGTAACGCCTTGGCTCGGCGTGTTTAGGGATAGGTTTCATTTTTAGGTCATTCTTGGAGTATCAGTTGAGAGGCAGCTGAGTGACCGGCGTATATGTGAGCCTATTTACCAGTGCAGTAGACTCGTGGAACATATTGGCCAGTTCAGCATTTATTAAATTTGTAAATACATGCCGTAGCTCGTTTCCCAGACGAGTTACATCCGCTGGCTTTTGCTTCTTGGTGTTGGTGAACACCGACCGACCCACGACATGAATATGGTGTTGCGGCGTTTCTTCCTCCTCTTCCTCATACTCCTCCCCCTCCTCCTCACATTGCATGGGGCAGCATCGCCAGAACCGGTTGAAGGAGCGCTGACCTCGCTACTTCAGCTGATCCCCATGCCTGCCTTATTCCCCACCCACCCCCTTCCTGCACCCCTGTTCGTTCAAGAATGGAAAGTTTTGTCAGTGCGTAGCCTCCATTCTCTCACCCCCATTAAGGTGATAGCCACAACAGGAAAGACCTTACTGGCGTTTGGTGGATCGGCGGAGCAAAGTATCTCGAGTGAAGATTTGAGGAAATTGTTGGATGCAGGTAGTACAGTATTTCAGTCATAGTAACGCACGATAGGTACTGGATAAAATCTTTTGACTTTGACTGTCATGGTACGGAGTGAATTTAGATCGTCAGGATTCCTTTCAAGGCGTCATGTTCTGTCAGGCTTCAGCCACCAGAATATTTATCATAATTAGTCCGTGTAATCAAAATGATTCACCGGAAAGAAATGTTCATATGTGTTTAGCTATCTTGTTTCGGGGCCTGTTTGGAAACTTGCTCCCCGTAAAATGATAGATGCTATAGTAAAACCAGATTGACTACGGACATGTAGTACGTTTTGGGCGTTGCAGCTCTTCCCAGATTTGATTCCTAAACCCTTGACCTAAGTTGGGATGTAACGTAGATGTGACAAAACGCTGCCATGTCTTCCTTATACCAGGTCAAAAAAGGGTAAACACTTTGACACTATTTTTCTGCGTTTCTAACGCTGAAGTGGTAAAATGGGTGAAAGAACTGACATTTGATGACGAGTGAAGGATGAGTTATAGTAGAAATAAGCTGCAGTAAATGAAGATTTGATATACATTAAACTGTTTTGATAACAGGGTAGGATAAGGATGATTTAGTTTCTAATCATCTACTGTAGCTAAATGAATGATAAAAATGCCCAATATCTAGCCCAGACTCACTGATGAAAATAAATTATACAATGCGATAAAAAAATACTGGTATTGGCTCAAGTGATGGCAGATTGTCAATTAACCCGTTCTGGAAAGCCCTTGGGAAGGATAAGTGGGGTTTTGTGACCGGATGAAAGAACCCGAACAAAGGGATGCTGACTAAATGCAGCCGTATTATATACAAGTCAGGAAGAAGTTTGGCAACGTGACTAATGACAGCCATGTTCGTAGTCATTTTGGTTTTACTGTAGACTTTTGTTCTTTTATGAAAGACCGAAAGAACGGCCACGAACTTGTACACCGAACTCCCTCCGCGTCTGTTTGGTACAGCCGCAACCAGTTGTATTAAGTAGGGAAGCATTTTGGCAGAGGATACTGAAACAAACAATACGATCACGTCAATCTCGAGCGGAAATGCACAGCTGGAAGCATGAGTGCAACTGATGGATGACTGACGTAGCATATTCAGCCCTGGTTCCGCATGGAGAAATGAATGATCTCAACGACGTTAGATTTATGTCCCGGACACCTCCTTCACTTAGTAAACTAAATACGAATTTGTCCCAAAACGTCTCGCCATTCGTTATGGTTCTGTCCCACACACACACTGCTGATTTATTCATTACTCAACAGCAATTTCCCCCTCCTTAGCGTAACGTATGGGACGGGTTTACGTGGGTGGGGTAGGCCATTGCCCTTTTGACATCGTCCCCCCCCTCTAACCAGCGTTTACACGTACATTTCGAATGGAAAATGCATTTTGTGAATCCAGTCACCTTCGGAAGTAAGTAGAGTCGAGGAAGTTGCCTAATGTTTGTTAGTGTTCACTGGAGGAAGGCAGTCGTTATGAACTTCATCTGGTTCCTTCGTGCTGGACACGTGGAGAGCGACATGTTGATGATAAGCAGGACAGTTCTGTAGATACACAGTATATTTGATACTATGGTAGCATGGCAATTGATAGCGATAGAGATGCGGTAGGGTTACTTTCTTCTTCGTACATTTGTGACTCGGCAAGGTCGTCGTTCATGGGTGAATGTGGGCGTGTGTGCACCTGACCTTTTGTTAGCCCCTGTTATTCACGGATCTGTTCCCCGCGGTGGAGATCTTTGCCTTGTTGATGTCATCGGTTCAGTGATGTCTTTTAAACAGAATTTCTTTCTTCTTCCGTCTAACCCAAAGGGTTGGGGGCGGGGGAAGACGTTTGAATAACTACAGGCATTTTGTGTTGATTAACATGCCCAATTGTTCTATTCGGAGATTGATGCGTATTTCTGGTTGTTACATATATAATTGACCGTCAATTTGAATGCACTTGCCTATAATTTTAGTACTTTATGTGAACTTAAATAGTCTGAGTTATTGTACTGAGGAAGTGATTAGCGGAGTTATTAGTCATGTTTTTTCGACTTCTCTCCAGTTCACGAGGCTTAAAAGTATACAGACAATGTTGAAATTTAAAGTTTCAATTCTCTCTCTCTCTCTCTCTCTCTCTCTCTCTCTCTCTCTCTCTCTCTCTCTCTCTCTCTCTCTCTGTTTTTAAGGAAGCCTGAAGCCGCCCGAGGGACGAACGTGAAATGTTTTGGGAGGAGCCATGTGCGTGGCCTAGTTGACCTGGTGACCTCTGTGAGCGCCCCCACCGTCGCGTCGCGTCGCCTTGCACACTAGAGCGCTCGTCATGAAGCGCCCACGCGTGCCCAGCCATTACCATTTTTCTGGTCCGTTGCTCATGCTCGGACTTGGGTTGGGAGCGAAACCGTTAAACAGGGAAGGAAGGAAGGAATGTTGGTAGCGTTTAAAATAGGGGCATTTTCCCCCCTCATGCTTTTGTAAGGTTTAAAGGGGCTGTGCACCAACGTGTTTCTACTATTTACTTGATAAACAGGCGAACTGTTTTATCTGAAGGGAATCTGTACAAATGCAGTTGCAGTCACATAGTTTATATTTTATTGCTAATTGTCAGATGAAATTGTCATTGAACTCGATTACCACTGTGCTCTTCTTATATTTATATATACACCCGTCATTTCTTTTTAATGTTAGTGCTTTGCAGTACTTTGTATGAATGGTTTTGTTAATGGTGTTCTGCGTCTTTTTTGAGTTTTTTTTTTTCTTGAAAACCGTTGCAGTTCCAAGGTTGTCTTAGGGCATGGAAGTTGAATGAGGGAGAGTGTTCGCTCGTCATGGCTGGCTGATCACCGCATCTCGTGAGGCCAAAAGACTCCTTTTAAACAAGATCAGCAGAAACACCATCTGTGTTGTCAAACAAGTTTATGTACGGGCCCGTAGATCTCATGAGAGAAGGAAGTGTTAACGCCGGTGGTAAATAAAAAAAGATTGCACAGATGTTGCCCGATGATTCTCTCTCTCTCTCTCTCTCTCTCTCTCTCTCTCTCTCTCTCTCTCTCTCTCGCAGGACTCGTGGCCCACTGGCATCGGTGGTTTTCGGAATCTAAGATTGTTCATTTGAAAAAAAACTAGTCTATATGATGCAAATTTAGCCGGAATATTGGGACTCAAGAAAGAAAGAGTTCTACCTGATGTAACTAGTGATTACAAAAACCTGGCCGATAACTCTGTGAACTACTTTGAAGAAAAAATTGAAAGAATCTGTCATAGTTTAGATAAGGAGGTCCCTCCTGATCTCCCGGTGATCACAATGAGAAATAGCAAATTTAGTAAGCTTTTAAAGAACTGAACATGAATAACTGAAAAACAATGAGAAAAATAAAAACACCTGTGAAAATGACCCGTTTCCCTTAAGTCATTTAAGAGGCAAAAAACTTTGATCAGTTACGGGAGCTATTTTTTTTTTATTTTGTCAAAATGAGTTTAGCACAGGCATCCTTTCCAAATAGTGACTTACAGAAACGGAAGTTCACAAACAAACGTGGAAACCCTTGCAGCAGCAGTGAGGAACTTAGGAGTGTTTATTGATGATAAATTGTAGATGAAGAACCATATATTTCACATTATAAAAACCTGTAACTATCATATTAGAAACATTCCATTTGTTGGAAAATACCTAAACGAAGATACTCTGAAAACAGCAATTTGCAACCAAATGCTTTCGGGGCTTGACTACTGCAGCGTTATATACTACGGTCTCTTTAACTACCTACAAAGAAAATTGCAATGAGTACAAAATAGAGCCGCCAAGGTAATAAAAGGACTACGTTCCCGCGATAGAATAACCCCAGCACTAATTGAGCTACATTGGCTCCCAGTAAAAGCAAGAATAGAATATAAAATACTTCTTGCAGTCTTTAAAGCACTAAAATATGGCGAACCAAGGTAGGCCTATCTGAGAAACTGCTTAAACTTCTTTAGACCTGAAATGATTATTGTAATCAGACATGCAAGTGAAGCACGTAGGCTTTTTGAACCTAGAACAAATTGTAAGTCAGGCGAGAGAGCCTTTGTACACTGTGCACCAAGACTATACAACAAAAAACCGCTGAGATGAAGAGCACACAAGAAGAAAGCAAATTTGAAAAAGAACTAAAGACTCTCCTATTCTGCAGGAGCTACGATGCTGACTGACGAGAAAACACTAAAAGACGGCTATAAAATATAAGCAGCACCTTGTTTTGAAGACGTACAAGGGCCCTGCAGAGAGGGAATCATCCCTGTGGAGGGCTGTTCATAAAACCAAACAAAGTGAAACAAAGTGAAAGTGGAAATAACGCCAGTATTGAAAAACAACGTAATATGGGTCGAATTTCTTTCCGCATGTTTTCATTAATGAAGGGATGCGGAAACGATGAGGATGTAAATATCTCTAGTTGATCATGGTAACCTTGATCTATGACGACCAGACTGTGAACTGTCTTTCCAGACTGTAAACTGTTTTTATGACTTTATAATCAGTGAATGGTGATGCATGGGCCCATAGATGGAGAAATGTATAACCTTTAGGGACATATCACCTTGGCTTAATAGTTAGGTAAGCTATCATGATAGTTTCAGTGGTAATAGGTAGGTAAGATATCTTAATGGTTTCAGTGGTAATAGGTAGGTAAGATATCTTGATGGTTTCAGTGGTAATAGGTAGGTAAGATATCTTGATGGTTTCAGTGGTAATAGGTAGGTAAGATATCTTGATGGTTTCAGTGGTAATAGGTAGGTAAGATATCTTGATGGTTTCAGTGGTAATAGGTAGGTAAGATATCTTGATGGTTTCAGTGGTAATAGGTAGGTATTCCCAAGGAAGAAAAAGGTTCCCGGAGACTTCCTGATCAAGATCTGGCGGATGTTTTTCTTAAATTCTTTAAGGAAAAAAATAGAGAGTATAAAATGTCCCTTTTGCCGAAGTACTGAACCTGACACCGTGTAAAAACATCGGAATTTTATCATGTGAATAACGGTGATGTTTTTAGGCTTATTAAAAAGGCGAAGAAGAAGAAGAAGGAGAAAGGTTATAGACAGTTATATTCTCCAGTGACTGCTTCTGCTGTTGGTGTGAGATCTGTTGTAGGCAGATGATGGATGAAAACAAGTATGGTATCATGGTCTATTCGATTAGTAAGGCTTTTGATTCAGTTGTGCATGAATTACTTCTGAACAATTTACAATACACTGGAATTGTTCACGAACCTTTATTAATTACCTGCGCGAAAGAAAATACTGTTTGCAAGTTGGAAAAGGAAGCATGTCGGGTCCTATCCTATTTCGTGTGTGTACGAATGGACTCGAATATACTGCGCAGGCATAGATAGGGTAAAGCTCAAGCTATCCCCAGATGACACTCGACAACCCACGTTGGAGCCAAAGATGATAAACTAAATGACGTTCCTATCATGTCGAGGTGTGGATGACAATTAACTAAATGAAAAGAAAATTGGATGATGATGGTGGGTAAGAAAAATAACTTGAGAAGCCTTGGTGATATTTGACTGAATAGTTACCCAAATCTGATTGCTGATCGATCAAGTCCTTGACGTAGGTTTGCTGCTAAACTGCAATTTGTCTCTCGGACTCAAATAGAAAATGTGAGCGAGCATTACAGGCCATCACCGCAGACACATTGCTTTAGTTTAAAAAATATTTTCTAAAGTGTTCTGTTAAACTCGTTTGTGTCACTAGGTAGAGTGGACCACTCCTATTCTCGTCTTACTCTACATAGATGCAGCTGAGGAAGCTGCAGAATAATATTGAAGAGCAGCTGCTGTGCTTCATAATAATACAGCCAACGAATGGAACAATCAACACAACCAGTTGTATATGGTTTCAAGTTATCTGAACCGAGATGCGGTTTGAATAATGAATTGAAAGCCTTCCAATTTCAGTCCCTAGACTATAAGCTCTTAGCTAGGAGGACTGAAATATCAAGTCTTTCAAGAAAATACTGAAGACTTGTTTGAGTGTTATAGTAGGGGTTTGTAAATATGGAGTGCTCCGTATGACTGTCACAGTATGTTTGGCCTATAGTGATTGACAAACCAATTTGCGGGTCTAACAGAACTCCGTCGGAGAGTGGGACCGGAAAAAAGGAGCCAAGTTTGGTGAATATTTCACCCGCATCCGGTTATAGTAGTTTGTGGAGATCACCCTTTCATATGATCTGCCCGTATTTAGCAGTGGACTGGGCGTGAACACAATCATTCATATTGCAGTGTCATGGAACAACCGTTGTATGAGACACCCTTTGTAACTGTTGTATGAAGACAGGCATCTCGACCAGGCACTTCCCGATGAATAACTCTGCTGGAATTGCTTGAAGATGTTTCCGCTTCTGGACTGACGTCACTCACTGACGCCAGCCATTTCCGTCACTGTCACACTCATGGCGAGTCAACTGTGGCGGTTGTACCAGGTTCTGAACGGCTTATTGTCAGTAGCTGAAATATACCTATAGAGAGAGAGAGAGAGAGAGAGAGAGAGAGAGAGGCAGGCAGGCAGGCAGGCGTTGAGCAAATTGGAAGGCAATGTGTCGTACAGCATTGTAATTATTTCTCAGCGAGAGTACTGATGTGGTCTTATTATGGCCTCCGGCAAATTGGCTTATGTTGGAATTGTATGTTTTGTGTTTCGTAAAATTGTCCGTTTTTTATGTACTTTACACAGCTGTTTCTAGTACTGTTTAGAGCTTTAATTTCGATATAGTTTATTATTCCTAACGTATTTTAACTTATTTCGTTCTTTTCTCTTATACATAATCATTATCGGAACACTTAATTTTTGCATTTGATATTCTTACCAAGGTGATTTACGTGCCCGCAATGAATCTGTGCTTATATCATTGACCTAATACGGTGTTTCCACTGACTTACAATGATCTGTATAAAGCTTTTAACTATATTCTATTACACGCTGTTCGTTACATTTTTGGCACGATCGGATAATTAACAGTTTTGAATCTTCCAGTACAATCTGTTATTTGAAGGGGTTGGGATAGAGGTGGCTAGAGTCCGACTTCAAAGCCGGTTAGTTTTTATAATTTGTGCCTGATTCGCAGTACATGGCGAGTAGCTGGAGCAGAGCAGATTTCATCTCCCCTTCCACAAAGGCGGCGCTCCCTCCCTCTGATGACAGAATCTTGAACCTTGATGTGACTTGTTTCTGGTTTCATTGATGCGTTTGTTGAGAGAGAGAGAGAGAGAGAGAGAGAGAGAGAGAGAGAGAGAGAGAGAGAGAGAGAGAGAGAGAGAGAGAGAGAGAGGAGGGGGGCTGCATTTTATGACACCTTGGCAGTTGCATTATTTTACAAATTTTGTTCATGGTTCATTCAGCGTTTTCAGTTTTGAAATCTGCTTAGTATGAATGTACTGCTTGCTACTGTTGACTGGTGTTGACACTGCTTGTAATGCCAGCATAAATGAATTGCTTTGAGTAGCGAGCATTGTTCAATTTCGTTTGCGGAAGGAAACGAGTCGTAGCAGAGGGCGTTCCGCTTGGCTGCTTTTTATGGAGAAAAATGAGGAGATGGATCAGAGCTCGAGCAGAGGGACGAGACCTGATCATCACACATCACATCGGAGCCATTGCCATGACACCCTGCCAAACGGAGCACGGCAAAGTGATCAAGCATTAACCTAACCTAGGAAGTTTCATAATGTCCGCCTTAAATAATAGTACTGCTGTGTCGCCTTTATTTAAAACCGTGTTTAGTATATTTGCTTATTCATACGACATTATTTGGTTAATGTCCTGAAATTGCATTTTGGTTTTATTTAGTTTCCGTAAAGGTAAAATAAGAATGCGGTGTGTTTTGCCATTTTCAAGCCATTTCATGATATGTCCTTTTCCGATGTGATCAAGTTTAAAAGCCCATACAAACACTATTTACAGGACAAAACTCTATATTCGAGTAACAATCTTCTGTAATCCTGATCACTGGTGAACGAAATTGTTAACCGAAATAATTGGCGCTTTCACCAGTGATCAGGATTTCTCAAGAATGTTCATCGAAATTTAAGGTTTCGTCACGGAACAGCCTTTCGTAGGAACCTCTTGGATTGCACCAAAAGGCATTCATGTCATGCGTTTATATCATGTAATAGTGCAAACAACATATATATATATATATATATATATATATATATATATATATATATATATATATATATATATATATATATATATATATATAATTTATATATATACATACATACAGTATATATTAAATATTAATGTTAAACAGTGACTACATACCGTCGTCGTCATGGTCACCGACCTTTGTGGTCATCTTGTATATCTGCCATTTGAAATATTCGGATAGCTTAGACAAATTTCACTTGGTACGGTGAGTGTGTGTTCCATGAACTTAAAATCGAGTTATGTTCGTTTAATAAAACTGCAGAATTACCCTTGAGCACTTTTAGCCTGGACAGTGCCTACCATCCTTCCTTGTTTGTGCAGCTTCATTGTGTGGATCTTAAGCTTCCTCCCTTGTTTGTACAGCTTCATTGTGTGGATCTTTAGCTTCCACCCTTGTTTGTACAGCTTCATTGTGTGGATCTTTAGCTTCCTCCCTTGTTTGTACAGCTTCATTGTGTGGATCTGTAGCTTCCTCCCTTGTTTGTACAGCTTCATTGTGTGGATCTTTAGCTTCCTCCCTTGTTCATACAGCTTCGTTGTGTGGATCTTTAGCTTCCTCCTTTGTTTGTACAGCTTCATTGTGTGGATCTTTAGCTTCCTCCCTTGTTTGTACAGCTTCGTTGTGCGGATCTTTAGCTTCCTCCCTTGTTTGTACAGCTTCATTGTGTGGATCTTTAGCTTCCTCCCTTGTTTGTACAGCTTCATTGGTGGATCTTTAGCTTCCTCCCTTGTTTGTACAGCTTCATTGTGTGGATCTTTAGCTTCCTCCCTTGTTCATACAGCTTCATTGTGTGGATCTTTAGCTTCCTCCCGTGTTTGTACAGCTTCATTGTGTGGATCATTAGCTTCCTCCCTTGTTCATACAGCTTCATTGTGTGGATCTTTAGCTTCCTCCCTTGTTTGTACAGCTTCATTGTGTGGATCTTTAGCTTCCTCCCTTGTTTGTACAGCTTCATTGGTGGATCTTTAGCTTCCTCCCTTGTTTGTACAGCTTCATTGTGTGGATCTTTAGCTTCCTCCCTTGTTCATACAGCTTCATTGTGTGGATCTTTAGCTTCCTCCCGTGTTTGTACAGCTTCATTGTGTGGATCATTAGCTTCCTCCCTTGTTCATACAGCTTCATTGTGTGGATCTTTAGCTTCCTCCCTTGTTCATACAGCTTCATTGTGTGGATCTTTAGCTTCCTCCCTTGTTCATACAGCTTCATTGTGTGGATCATTAGCTTCCTCCCTTGTTCATACAGCTTCATTGTGTGGATCTTTAGCTTCCTCCCTTGTTCATACAGCTTCATTGTGTGGATCTTTAGCTTCCTCCCTTGTTCATACAGCTTCGTTGTGTGGATCTTTAGCTTCCTCCTTTGTTTGTACAGCTTCATTGTGTGGATCTTTAGCTTCCTCCCTTGTTTGTACAGCTTCGTTGTGCGGATCTTTAGCTTCCTCCCTTGTTTGTACAGCTTCATTGTGTGGATCTTTAGCTTCCTCCCTTGTTTGTACAGCTTCATTGTGTGGATCTTTAGCTTCCTCCCTTGTTTGTACAGCTTCATTGTGTGGATCTTTAGCTTCCTCCCTTGTTTGTACAGCTTCATTGTGTGGATCTTTAGCTTCCTCCCTTGTTCGTACAGCTTCATTGTGTGGATCTTTAGCTTCCTCCCTTGTTCATACAGCTTCATTGTGTGGATCTTTAGCTTCCTCCCTTGTTCGTACAGCTTCATTGTGTGGATCTTTAGCTTCCTCCCTTGTTCGTACAGCTTCATTGTGTGGATCTTTAGCTTCCTCCCTTGTTTGTACAGCTACATTGTGTGGATCTTTAGGCTAAACGATGAAAGGTCCTAGCTTTGGTGCTTATCAAGAGATTATTAGCCAAGGAGAATTTCATTTAAATGCTGCCTGTTTATATATTTTAGTAAGTCAAAATCACATTGATGAATATTAGTATTATTGACGCCTTGACTTGCATTTCTTGTTTTCTTGTCAGGTTGTAGTGATCAAACTAAGTTGCATTATGCATGTGATCACGTACAGTATAAGACATCATTTGTATGCTATTTTTTTGCCTAGAGGTTAAGGAGCCACCTGACCCCGATTTTAGTTTGATAGTAGCTGTAGTATGTTGTTGTTGTTTTAGAGTTTGAGTTGTTGTAGTATGTAGTAGTAGTAGTAGTCTTAGAGAAATCTCTCCCGAGTGGCAGTGGAACGGGCCCAAGTTCTCCCCTGCCCGCCCCGGTCATGGTGCTCAACCCCCCTCCTCCCCCCTCTCCTCCTCCGCCTCCGCCATCCACCTGTTTCTCTTTTCTTGGTTTTTCGACTTCATTTAGGTTTTTGTGTTTTAATACGTCACAGTTTTATTTCCCATGCTCTCACGGATGTTGGGACATCTTTATTTTGAAAGTTGCATTACAACAAAATGCCCTGTAATATGTATGTACGCTAACTTGAATTTTCATGTATTTAAAACGAAAGAGGAAAGTACTGTGCAACTCAGAGGATGAGGTTTTGAGCAACATAAAATTGATGCTATATTGATTATTAGTAGTACTGGCATCTTGTCTCCGTCCTGAAGCCGGGGTCAAGGTACGAATAGCTTGCCACCGCCTCAACCCCTAAACCCCTAAACCCCTCCAAACCCCCCCCCCCAGGCTACCCGGCCAGTCGCGTTCCTTCCTAATCTCTCTCCCATCCCTCTCAGTGACCCCTCTGTGAGGTGCCTCTAGACTAGAGTCTTGACCCACATACCGTAAGTACACTGGTGAATGTCTCATTCTAGAGCACAGTGGTATTTACAGTGATACAGTAACGTTTGTCAGGTTGTGGAAAATAAAGATTTTATTGTAAGGGTATGACAAGGATTGTTTGGTTAGGGTTGTGTTCCCTTCGTCTGGCAACACTGCTGCCGAGCCCTAACAGTGTTGCCCATTGTGCGTGTCACTATTTTTTGCGACCGTCTTGGTATACCTGCTGGTCCTTCACTCATCGCATTAGTTTTGTTTGTTTACCATTACTCGGAGCGTTTTGCATTTTCTATGACTTTCATGCTTGATTTAATGTCATTACAAATTCCTTTTAACACATTTATTTATTTTGCCCCTCTGTAATTCGCTTTTACCTAATAATAATTTAAAAATTGAGGCACTGGCGCGATTGAACAGGAGAGAGAGAGAGAGAGAGAGAGAGAGAGAGAGAGAGAGAGAGAGAGAGAGAGAGAGAGTAGATGCCTGCGAAATGGCCTCGGGTTCCACAAGTGTGTCCCTTCGCTTGTCCTGGAGTAGGATAATGGCCCCGCGAAGGGCGGTGGAGGCTTGGGTCTGTGTGTAGTGTTATAGACTTCCATCTTGATGAGCTCTTTTATGGCGGGTGGTTGTACCGGGTACTGTGTGTGTCGTAGTGTGTAGCCCATCCCGAAGTGTATCGTGTGAGGGAGCGAGAGAATTTCCCTCGGAAGGCTGGAGAAACCAGGATATATGGCGATGGGTGGGTAGGGGGTGGGGGCGGGTACTTTTCGATTAAGGATGGAGGAGGAGTGTTTTGATCTGTCTAAGGGGAAAAGAGATTGCCTGGGCTCGAAGATATTCTCGTGAAAGCCCTTGAATAAAGGATTAGGATGTCCTTGAAAAACCCCTTCAGAAGAGGATGGGAACCCCAGGGATCTTGGAAGCTTTGGGTTCGCTCAAGCCCCGAACCCTGTACGAATGAATCTTGTGAGATGGATGACTCTGAGCAGAGTGTTTGGATGTTGGATGCACCTTGATTGTCTTGTCAGGGCCTTATATAAAGAAGTCTTGGCTGTATGCTCTGTTTTCAATAACCTGTCGGAAATAAGCTGTTTTAAATAACATGGATGAAGGCAAATGTGGCATCATGGTCTTACTCGATCTTGGTGCGGCTTTTGATACAGTAGTGCAGGAACTTCTAAATGACTACAGTCCACTGGAGTTGGTGATGAACATTTCGGTATTTGAAAAGTCTATCTGCGTGACAGAAAATACTGTGTGCAGTAGAAAACTCGTATTCACCATAGCAAACAAAGAAGTCGAGTGTTCCCAACCCCATTTTTTACTTCTTCGATGGATTGTCAGATATACCACAGAGACAGTGGGTAAATAAAGTTCAAGCCATTTGCGCATGACACCCAATTTTTTCTCTCCACAGATGACGTGGTACTTACACACTTGAAAACTGGATGACGTTCTTACCAGTGTCATGGAATGGAATGGAATGGAATGGATGGCATTGAAGAAGCAACTAAAACAATGAAAAAATTAACTCGGGACCTAGGCGTGCTTTGGACTGCTTGTCTCTGGGTACTGAGATCTAAAATGCTGCTGCTGGAGTGACTGGCCATCATCATGAAAACATTTCTTTTAAATATTGAGAAGAGTGCACGCTAAAGGAACTGGTGTTATCAATAGCAAACTATTGCAATTCTATAATAATCTATCTAAAATAAAACTTGAGAAGCTCGAAAGTACGACACGGAACAGCAAGATGAATAAAAGGTGTTGCACCTCTGGATAGGATTATCCCTATAGTGTGTGAACTGCATTGGCTCCCTGTTAAAGCTAGTGTTTGAAATAAGTGTCATGTCTCCCCAGGTTGTCAAGAATGGCTGTCCAAAATGCTGAAATGACTTGCTGCATATAAGACAGCTGCAGATGGTTTCGACTTATTTGAACCAAGATGCAATTCGTATTTTTCATTCGAGAGATTTCATTTTGCAGCCCCAGGACTGTACAGCAGTAAGCTCCCACTTGATATCAGGAGGACTGAAAATTGGAAAGCGTTCGAGAAATAATTTAGACTTATTTCCGGAGTGCTATGACAGCCTGGATTTGACGGCTCATATTCAATACACCGCATGACCCTCAGAATTTCGGTTTAGAACATTCATTTGCGGCAAACCGTAAACCGTAATGGTGATAAAACCCATCGTCTGTCCTTATACCTTGTGTGTACTTTTTGTGTAACAGTGTTAGGCCACCTTGAGACTTATATTACCTTCATTTTATAGAACATGCCTGATAGAATATGTCGCCTAGGAAGCAATAAACCCGGGCAGGTGCTGCGTGAACTTAGTCCATGTGATTGCACAAGTGGAATTGTAAATCTCCGAAACGACACGCACCTGCATATATGAAATAGAAAACAACACAGCTAAGTAAATTGAGGGACAATGAAATAAAATAAAATAACGATCTTAGTATAAATGCGTCACAGCATGTGAAGGGGAGGTAGTGTGAGGAGAAAAACATTGTCACACTCATGCTGTGGTGTCACACCACATCCTACAAAGCTGCTTGTGGTTAACTTCCTAAATTGTAATAGCGGTTATATTCATAATTTTCTTCTTGAGTATCGTAACTATTAAGGTTGAGGAGAGGAGGATGGTGACCCTACAGTAGTAGGTAACTAGTATACATAACTAGTATACATTGTTTTAATATCGTCATATTTTCACTCGACTGTCGGGCCAGCGGCTTCCTATTCAATTGCTCCTGATACTCAAGTGCTTCGTCAGTTTGCAACCGGTAATCATTTCCTAACAGCCACAACCGTTAGGATTCTTCCTATGTAATCCCACGAGTATGGTCTTCTGACACTGGTTACAAGGTTATGAAGTCCCTAATAAGAGTATGCGTTATAATGGGGAATCGACCAGATAGTTATGATCGTGCATCTTGAAGGAGTGCCACATCCTGCAACAGAGCACTGGTTAATCAGAGGCCTTTCTCATACAGTCTAGACCCGACAAATCTCACTGCGAGTGTCAGGTTTTCATCTTGCAAAAATCAAGCCTATCAGTGGAATTCTTTCTATTTTTCTTTGCCGTAAATGTTGACATTCTCTTATGGTGCTCCAGTTTTTTCATTGTGGTCTCAAATATGGCGCAAATTTTATGTTCCTTTTCTGTTGTCGACAGGAGGTATTATGCGGCCATTTTTCATTTATGATTCATTGTTTTCCCCGAGTTTTATTTTTTTATTGTCTTTTCCCACACACCTCGTGTTACTGATTGTTGCGCATTTCTTATGACTTATTGTTCATTTGAGGAATTTGGATGGTGGTGAGAAAGGGGGTAAGTTTATTACATCTCCCGACCCATCAAGAACTCTCAGTGTTGAGGACTGACTCTTCTTTGTGTCGGGAACTAGTAGTGTAGTGTAGTGTAGGTGTGTGTACTGCAGCCATGCTTATTTATGGATGTCATTGGTTATTGTTTTTCTCTTGATTGCTCTCGCTGAAGCTCCCATACATGCATTGTACGGTTGTCTGCATATAGTTGACCATTAGAGAAGAAGAAAATGAGGTGGTCCTCTGCTGTTCCTCGCTAAGTTGTCAGTGGAATTCGGTACCAACGTGCATAAGGTATACTCTACGGTTTCCCTATAAAGATCAGCAAATGTAAAGAGGTCTTTTTGCATTTTGTTTCTAGTGTAATTGGGTATAAAAATTAAGACAATTTTTATATCGTGTATGAATGTGAGTTTAAATAAGTCTCTAAATTACTACCGTAATTTTGTATATATTACCGTAGGCTTTCAGTAAAGGAATCTATTCAAGGTTTAAAGGTCACTCACTCACTCACTCACTGGCAAGGAGAAGGAGCAGACAATTGCACTGACGCATGATGTCCTGCAGGCCGTGCACGCGCGCACGCTCACACACACACACACACACACACACACACACACACACACACACACACACACACACACACACACACACACACACAGCCTATGTGATCTGATCAGCACCCACTTCAAGTTGGACCACCACACACCGAATTCAGTCCATGCAAATCAAATGTTTATTTTTTTCGCTGCAATTTGAGACTGCAGTTATTTAAGACGGATTTTGCTTATGAGCTGGCTTGAGTTTAGAATGCTTGGTCATATTGAATTTGTAGTAGTTTTAAGCACTCTGCACAGCGTTGAATATATGGTTTGTGAATATTTACTCAGTAAATGTTTAATCTTTATGGTTTAATTAATTGAAATTCGTTCTTTCAGGTGAGTGCAGCCTAAGTAGGTTGGGGTGTTTAGGTGTTGGAGGCTTGACAGGTGAACCATGTTTGCATCTGCCACTGATCCAGTTGACCGTGAGTACATCCTCTTCAAGTAAACATCTGAGATTTTGTTTCTGTCACTGATCTGTGTTCGCTATTTGGAGCACTCGTTAGCCATTGGCCTTCCCTCTGCAGGTGTGACTGACTGCTGATTTATTTTCATTTTTTAATTCAGAGTTTGAATTCTGATTACGAAGAACTTTGTTAGCTATTTATCCTCGGTTTTAGACATAAAATTCTCCAAAAGTTATTTGTTATACATAGTCTTGCCACAATACCCTTACATTCATGTTCATGCCTGAGTGTAATACGTACGTTTTAATTTTAGACCTTTTTTTTTTTACCTTGATTCGGGGCTACAATGCTAATCAGAGCGTATGGAAATTGTTTTCTCTCTACTTAATAATAATAATTCCTGAAGGAAGGAGGGGAGTACTGTAGGTAGGACAGTGGAGAGGTCTTACGCTGCCTCTCCACTCAGGAGGTGGACAGGCTTTTCCTTTCCCCTCCCATCAAAGGATTCCTTCAAACTCGTTGGCTTCTCTCCCTCCTTGGAGGCTAATCTGATCTGGGAGTCTATATAAAGAGCTCTTCTTCTCTCGTCCACGTAGAAAGAACCCCCATCATCCCCTTGCCTTCCCTCGCCTCCACTTTTCCATAATTATTCTCGTCAGTGTTGCTGCTCTGGGGCTGTTCATCTGCTATAGTTCGTGTTGTTCTTTATTATGGAACGTTGGCGTTCCGGTTCAACGCCAGTACTTTCAACTTGAAGTGAGGTTACAGCATTGACAAAGTAGGCCGGAATAACAATTGCAGCATCCGTCTTAGTGACCATTGATAATTTGATCCACGTGTAAGTCGTAAGACCAGAGTGTTGTTACGTATCTCATGATGAATGTTCATAAAATTCAGGGGACTCGTGCTTGTCTCGCTCATTGCTTCTGAAATGTTCATCTCGCTGTGTAAAACGGTGTTTGTTTTGAAGTGAACCTGACCTTGCATAGAGTAGGTGTACTCATTTTAACTTGGTCTTGGTATTTCTGAATCGACGAAGGTCCAGTTGACAACACTGTTCATGCAATGCCTAGAATGTGGAAATGTCAGTTGGGACCACTGCCTTGCATAAAGCTGCTCCTTGCTTTGAACAGTTACTACTGCATTATAATTGAGCCGAGGTGTAAAGAGCGCTTGTAGATCCGGTTTTCGTCGGCTGCTGCTGCTGCTGCTGCTGTTCTTTCAGCTGTTTCTGTGGTTATACTTTCAGCGGCTCTTCATGTTTGTGGCAGAAGTCATGATACGCAAAATATTTCTCGGGGTATAGTACTTTTTTAATAATCGTGCTTTTTGTTAATGAGGTTTTAATAGGTCGTTATCATTGGCGCTCTCTCTCTCGTGTTAACGACCTTTGCCTGTGCTTGATCTAGAACTGTCTCCTCTTATCATGATCAGAGCGGCGATCTTGCAGATAAGCGGGTTGTGCGTGAGGAGGGGGAATAGGTAGATAGTGTTACCTCAGGGTTTCAACTCCCCAGCAGGCTTTCTCCATATTAATCGGTTGTTTATAGTGGTGGTCTGTTGTGGGTTGCCCCCCCCCCCCTCTTTTGTGTTTGCAAGGTGATCTTATTTGTATCTACGGGTGTTCTCGTAGAACTACAGATTCATTATCGTAGGTATGGTGTACTCATTTGAACTTTGCAAGTTAGAATGTGTTTATGGAAGTGTTGAGTTAAATTAAATATTGGTGTTCGTGTCGAACTCGAGTCACATGAACATACAGTATAGCTGAATTTCTAGACGAGAAGAGTTGAATGTGGGGGCGGATGTGAATGCTTGCATCGCTCGGGAGCAAGCAGCGCTGAGAGCTCGGAGGGAGCACTCTGAAATAGAAGCGGCTTTGGGATCTTGTGGGCGCTTGCTTTCAAATCGAGTGGAACTGATGTTGCCGTCACTTGCTGGGCTTTCGTCCTGAATTTGGAAAATGGTTCGGCAAGAATCGATATGATAAGGTGACAGTTGGTAGGACGTGAAGAGTTATAAAACTGTATTTCTTTCATAGGCATTGAAAAATGTATATGTTTTTCAGTCGTCATTGTGGCTTTCTCTTCTGCTTGTTTCAAGATCAAAAGCAAATGTTGCAGGTGTTGTGCAGTTAACTTTGGCGTGTGTATAGACATTTCAAGTCACTTGTTTGATGTAAAGAGACAAGTACGTGACAGATTTTGTATAGTTGAAAGGATTAAATTTAATATTGTCCTCGCTGTACCTTTTCATATGCTTCCGGAAAGAGAGCTGTCATAGTTCTTCGGATGATAGGACTCTGACACTCTTGGAAAACTACTTATTTGTGCTTCACGAGTTTTGTTTGTGTGTGTGTATGGAGACATTTGACAAAGCACCCATACCTGAAAAATGGTTGGTTGGTGTGGATAATGTTGACCAGCCAAATTTTAGGGAATGACAGTTGCCGGGGGGGGGGGGTGGGGGCGGTTGTTTAGAGAGAAAAGTTGGTCCTACTCATGAAGACTCTTGTGTCAAATGTAAATCAGAATGTGTTTTTTCCAGATTGGATAAAAGAACATTTAAGTATTTAGAGAAACATCAGTTTTACTGATAAGATTTTGTGCCTGAACTTAGCAGTAGTATTTGCTTTTGGTATGTTGACTTGAAATAAGTAATTGACTTGTCATCATATAATGTAGGTATATAGTCAGCGAGAATTATTTTGTATGATGAAATTGGATTTTTATGGAACGCATTTTTTTTAAAGCTTTTTGCTTGAGTGGATTTCGCCTGGTGTTATGATAAATTCGAAGTATTATATGTATGTAGTTACACAGTGAGTGAGGCGAAAGAATTAGAATGGAAGAATATAGGTACACTGGTTTTTCAAAAGTTCAGCCTTAATCATATTTTTTGAATGAGACCGTTGGAAATTTGTTTTCAGGAAGTGGGACGGTGAAGTGGCTCCGCGTTGGAAAGTGTGTTCAGCGTTTTTACCTTGATATTACTTGTCATGAAGAGCTATTTTGTGATGAGCCACAATCAGCCCAGTCGTCGTCGTCGTCATTATTGTTATCGCCACCTACTTTCATGGCAAGATGGTTCGCTTAATCGTTCCTTTTCCGTCGGTTTCACCTTGAGGCTTCGTCGTTCCACTAACAATATCTTTGATGTGTTGGCGCTGAATGAGGTGCCTTGTCCTTGGCTCCATTTCTGACACTCCTCCTCCTCCTCCTCCTCCTCCTCCTCCTCCTCCTCCTCCTCCTCCTCCTCCTCCTCCTCCATATAGTTCTTATATTCAGTCGCCTTCCCTTTGAGGATGATCAATCTGCTGCCGCTTCTCCCTAAACCACTTCCACAGTGTTCTTTTTCTTTAGCTGCTTCTTCGTATATCTTTAGCTTTTCAGTAGGCTTCGTCCTTAATCATAGTTTGTAGTTATTCTCTCTCTCTCTCTCTCTCTCTCTCTCTCTCTCTCTCTCTCTCTCTCTCTCTCTCAGCTGCTCTTTGTAATGGAATGCGGTCGCTAAAGATTGTAGATGGTGGGTAAGTGGTTGAGAAGTGCTTGTGGTAGTGTGAGGTGTGCTTTTGGAATACTTGTTTGATAGTTTTTTTTCCAGTTGTTTGTTCTCTCTGTTACAAATGAAGGAGATTTAGGTTTGGCGTCACGGGTTTTGTTTGCTTGCTTCCGCCATCTTTTTGCTCGGGATTTTTCGGTTGTGCTTTCAGTGTAGGTTTTTCATGATCAGTTATTTTGAGCGCCATGCATCCAAGGAGAGGTCAAGTCGTGCTTTGGAGGATTTGCATTTTGTGTCCAGTGACTGGAAGGAGGTATCATTCGCCTCGTCTGTATACGACCAGAGGAATGCCCTAGCCATTGGAAGGCAGCGGTGCCTCCCAGTCGGGGATTCTGTGAGTAGGTAATGATAACGTGATGAAGGGGGGCCGATTCATTCACTGTCATTTAGTGACAGAGCTGGGTCGCAGTGCCTAGTGACAGAGTAGGCCTTCTTGGGTTATATACACAAGGCGCTAATATGTTACACCAATTATGTAGCGTATTTTATTATATGTATGGGTGGGATGATCACTCATAAAAATCGTTGTATGTAAAAATTCACTTTTTGTGCCCCGATTAACATTTTATGAAGACTTGAGTGGGTCTTCGCACATTTCGCATTGAGAGAGAAACTGTTGATTGTGGTATGTGCCTCCAGCTGGGGTAATGCTTGAGGAGAGAGAGAGAGAGAGAGAGAGAGAGAGAGAGAGAGAGAGAGAGAGAAAACGGTGTTTCATAGTCAAAGAGGGATTCGTGGCATGTGGAATAGATAACCGCAGAAGGGCGGGGGGGGGTTGTGTAGTGGGAGTATTACGCTTGAGACCAAGTGGAGGGGTTCAAAGGGAGGAGGAAGTGGAGGTGGGAGTAGCGCACCTGAGTGCTGGTGTTGCACCGTTATGATTCAAAAGGAGTGTTCTTGGGGGAAGGGGAGGGGAGGGCTTCGAACTGAAGTAGAAAGAAGGGGGTTGTTTCCTGCTGTTGTCACTGAGGGCTTCAGTCCAAGTTTCGCTTGATGCCATTTGTTCGCAGGCGTTGGTTTATCTGAATTGAAGAATGAAGCTGGTTCAAGATTTGGGTCCTGTGTTGAAGTCTCGAGAGAGAGAATGTTAAGCACATTGACCTTAGTTTAAATGAGGCCTTTCCACTTTATTAGGCAATGGATAGTTATGACTCATTTTTTTTATTCAGTCCTTACAAGGCAGATGCTACCATTTTGTGTCATTGAGTAGTGGTGACATTAGTCTGACACAGGTGTTACAGAAACTAAAGTGATAATTTCCTGTCTAGGTAAAAAAATAGGTATGGACATGTTGCCAAAAGCTATTTTATATATATATATATATATATATATATATATATATATATATATATATATATATATATATATATAACCTAATAGTGTATTTCAGTGGGCACGACAGGTTTCCTGTTTATATTTTACACACACACACACACACATATATATATATATATATATATATATATATATATATATATATATATATATATATATATATATATATATATATATATCTTATATAGCCGTGCCCATTGAAATACAATATTGGGCATTATAAGTTAGGTCTATGAATGACTTAAGTCAAGTATGATTCGTGTGGTATGTAACTCACGTATCAGAAAGGTTCTTTATAATTGAAATAGAGAGATCAGCAAAGAAATCTCGCCCTTGATGAATAGTCGATCTTGCATTTTCTTGTCCGCAGTTGCTATTGAACGTGCTTTTAAATCCTTGGTGGTCTGTTGCGATGTCTGTCCCTCTTGGTCATGACTGACATTTTGCAATGCCGTAATTGAGGGCACGCCTTTTCTCCAGACTTCAGTTTCAGTAGTTTTGTGATGATGCCCCTCACGAAATTTCCTAATGACATCAGTGGCTCTCTAGATCCTGGGTACAGGTTCTTTAACCGAGATCCACAGAGCCAGGTTAAGGGGAGGGACAGCCAGCTGCTTCCTAAGTTCATTGTATTATTGAGCTGAGTTTGGGGTGCACGAGATATTTTTATTTCTCTCACATTCATATAATGTACTCTTATTGTGTATGTCTGTGCATTGATATTACCTTGATTCACTTCAAACCTTCATGTACAAATTTCAAAACTGGATAGGTTGCGACCACGAACATCATAGTCAGCTGGTCAGACCATTTGCTAAAGGTCGTGCCTTCTATTTTATAGATGAATTTCATCGTTTTGGCGTTCGGTGTAAGTGATTCATCCTCGTCGTCGTCTTCTTCTGTCACCCCCAAGCCCCAAGAAGTAACAGCATGTTTTCTTTTTAAAAGTGCAATCATAAATATATATGTTATATGTTTCTTGATCTTTGTCTGTCTACTAGCTACCAGTGATGATGAGATAAAACATATAGTAGTGGGAGTATATAATTTTTGCTGAAATACCTTGCTCATGTGGCTTCAAAAACACACAAAATAGCTCCAAAAAAAAATAACTCAACTGATTTGGCTCGCTTCACTGGCCAACCACTCTTTGCCCCCTCCCCAACAAAAATCTGAAATGACGCTCCTGTTATTAGTGCATTTCTTCCGAGTTCCCCGAGAGGAAGTTTTGCATTCAAGAAGTCCAATTTTCATTGCAAGGTTTGTAGAGGAAGCTGGATTTCGTATCGATTATAAACTTCCTAATCCGTTTTGTTAATTATCAAGAGTCCTGGATAGTCATTTTATGACGTCAGGTGGTAAACGTACAGTAGTGATGAGGCTTGGGTGCGCTACTGCCTGAATGTTCCTGAAGCTTCTTCCTTCCTTTTTAGCTCGGAATGATTTACTGGAGTCGTTGGAATGTCGGTTGATATCATTAAGTCACCAGTCTGTCATTTAATAGCTTTCTCTCTCTGAGTTGTACTCGTAGATGAAAATAGATATTTATTTATTGAGAGACGAAATCACGGAAGAGCTGTTCCAGCGCTCGAAATCAACATAGGTGTTTGTTGTCATGAATAGGGCGAAAGCAGCAGTTCCTGGAAGTTCCCAAGTGGAATTCCTCAACGTGCACATGTCATATTTAAACAAGTAAGCATGAGATTGGGTGCATTGTCATGCTTTTGGGTTGCCATGCGTCTTATAGAAAAGTTGTTTGTTCTGCATCATTTTAGACAAGCAGTTTTATTTACTATTGTACAATTTATTTCTTCCTGGTGGCCCCATTGCTGTTGAAAGACGCGTTTAAGCCTTTACTTTATGTAATCCAACTTTAAAAGTCCGCTTATGCGAAATGAACCAAGTGTTATCATTAAGAGTTCTAGAACATTTAAATTATAAAAATAATGTAACCAGACCATTGGCCAAATGATAATAGCTCCTGTTGTACAGTAGACGACTGGCCAAGACAGAGCGTATGAGGAAGAGACGTACTGTAGAGGTCCTACTTAACTTCCCTTTCCATGCTTTTCTCTAGTCATCGCTGTACTTGATACTCAACATTGAGAGTACAGGGTGCCTGCCACCCTACTTAGAAATAACATCTAATGCCAACAGCAGTAGTTGTTTCCCCTTGAAGTTCCTAGGCATGCAGTGAAAGAAATGCGACGATTTTAGTTCCCCCTCAGTTTCAGATGACTGGGGTTAAGAAAACTCGTAAGAAAATCAGATCTGGCTGTTCTACTCGAACTGAGAAAAAAAAAAGCTCCACTTACTAGTAAGACAACTTGGTACTGCACAATAATTAATTATAATTCGAGTACAAAATAGGGTCCAACTTCTACCTGTGCAACGTAGAGCATTAAAGTAAACTTTCATACGTAACCTGAACAGAAATAATACAGTTGTAGGTGAAATCACGTCTTAATATTTTTGTGAAGGCTTTATTACCAAATCGACAAAATCGTGTATGTATAGTTTTCATTGCCATACTTGATTATGTCCGTACAGCAGTACAGCTCATATCAGATTTATGTATAATCTTAATTTTGTATGCAATATGTTGTATTTGATTTCCAAATCTTATTCAGGATGCCCGTCTTTTTTTATTTTATATGCTACTTGTAGTTTTTCACTAGATTCCAATTCTAGAGAACTTGTAATGGATAACTTAGGTCCTAATCATTTGAAAGATTCAGCCTCATTCATTCTGTCTGGCTCCATCTAAATGGTACTTCGTCCCTCAGTGACCAGCCCTATGAGAGCTGATAGTCAGCTCAGTGGTCTGGTTAAACTATTTAAATAATAATATAATATAATAATAATAATAATAATAATCGTCCCTCAGTGCGTAGAGTACTTTGCTTTGCCCTCCTTTCTTCCGTTTTTTCTTAGATTTGGAGTTGCATCTCTCCAGATACGTAATGTTTTCTGTTAAGGAAGCTCTGTAGGCTACGTGCAGTTTTTGTTGCTTAAAAGAATATCACTTGCATAGTGTGTCTTAACCGCTTGCGTCTCCGACCACCCCTTATAAAATCTAGAAGAACGGTAAAGAACAAAGGTGAAATAACATTAATTGTAGCTTCCGCTGGTTACCGCAGATTCACTAACAATGACCATGTTAGCGTTGATATTGCATGTGCTCTACCTATCATCAACATGAATAATGTAGTAACGAAAGACCTTCCATAATATTGGTGTGTGGCCCTCCCTCCTTGCAAGTGAACAGAAAGGGCTTTTGAAATTCGTTTCACGGCTGCGCAATATGTCTTCATCCGCACTTGATCTGTGTACCTCTACCTCCTGCCCTTCAGTTTCTTTCTCCGACTTAGTAAGCAAAGGAAATGTAAATGTAATGCTTTTGTAGTTACTACATTCACTCAAGTCATCCTTCTTGACCCGGTGCTTTGTATAACTTAAAATTTTTTGAGTACACCTCAAAAACTGAATTGATTCATTCATAGGTACATTCAGGTCATCTTGGGCTTCTGTTATATCAATCAGAGTATCGCCATAATATCTCCTATTCATAATTACCTGTGGATGTTGCGTTCTTTGCGTTCTTCATCTGGTGAAGCTGTTCGGAGCTTGGACCTTTTGCTTTTGTCTGTCCTCCACAGTAAAGTCAAAGTCAAAGCACATTTGGAACGAGATGATAGATGTCGGCATTTTCCATTCAGTAACGACCACCCCGGGATGGGCCGTTGTTATTTCCAGACGGTTCTTCACACGGGTAAGTGACACACACACTGACTGCCAGCCCTGTTAAAAGTGTCCATTGAGTTAGGGCGTTTTGAGCATTTGCAATTTAGGTACTCATTTATAATATAATGTAAAAGAGCACCTGGAGGCATGGAAGTGAAGAGGCGACGAGTAGCGAGGCGAAAGGGCCAACAACGTTTTGGGGCATAGAGGTGAGGAAGGCCTCCTTTGACTTGTTGATATTGTGCCAGCAGACAGACAGTAACATGCATGCGCTGCTGATCCTCAAGAGGGAACAACCGTTGGCTGACATTGTCCAACAGGCAGACAGACAGACCCTCACTCACTCTCACGCAGCAGCTTTTTGAGACGCGGTATGTAGAGGAGCCGCTGTGAGATATGCAACAGCAGCAGCAGCAGCACCGTACCAAGATGTATGGTCGAGTTTGAAGGCGGCCTGAGATCCTATTGCGGTAACCTACCAATAAATAAAGCCAGTGTTAAAGTGCGAGCCGGGGAAGAATAATAATATTGAAGTCTTGCCTGGCCTTGAGACCTAGGGCTCGCTACTTGCGATTTACAAGAGGAAAGAAACTAGGAAATGGACGGTCGCCAGTGAGACCCAGAGTAAATTGTAAGGGCTTATATACACAGAGAGCAAGTAAAAAGAAGTACAATTAAATTTCAAAGGGACTCTCAATTTGATAAAGAATGATTACAGGGAAAACATCATTTTATCTAAAATGACAAAGGAACAATATGATCCTGTTACAAAGAGGTCTTCTCAGGGAATGAATTTTATCCCGAATTAAGCAGTGATGGGTTTTATTCGCAACGGACTTGAATGGAGTAAATTTGCGAACTGGTGACAGGGGTGCGAAGGCCGAGTTGAATTCACACGTGGAAGAGCGTCTCATGAAAATGCAGAGAGCGCTTCGTTAATTATTAAAATTAGCATGCAGGTATAACAAGAAAATGAGCAAAGTTTAAGGCTGGAGGAGGCACTTAATTCATATATTAAATCACTTCAGTCCACTTATTTAGTTCAGCAACGATAACTCATTAGCAAAGGGACATTAAATCACCGAGTGCCACTAGTCAAGAGATTCACAAGGGAGGAAAGCTTGAAATTGAAAGACAGAATTATAGAACTAAACTGGGCAAAATCCCCCTTCCCTATCCATACATGACTGCCCTCACTGCAGTTGGACCTTGGGCCACGTTATCTTTGTAGGAGAAGGGGGAGCCTCGCTCCCCAAAGGAGGAATGATATCCCGACTGAGAGGGAGATGTTCCCTGATTGTCTGATTGACCACTCGCCAGTCACCAGCGTCTCTCGCTTTCCTTTCTCAGACCCATGTTTGACCCGTCTTGGGTCACGTGACGGAGCCGGTGGGCAGTTTGAGTTAGTCTACGATGGTATTCCCTGGAATGAGGAGGTTGTGCGCCAGCATAAGGTCGAAAATAGAGAAATGGAGTGCCGGATTAAAAGCTTAAGCTTAGAGTGGAAAAACAATGAGGAAATGCCCCTACAATGGGCGAGAAGAAAACCACCTGCTGGCTTTGGCTGGGAACTGCTCTCACACACACACCTTCAGTTAGGGTTGGCGAGTTTTTTCTTCATTAAATACTGTTATTCATTTTTAAAATGGCAGAAGGCCTGAATTCATAACACCAGTTAACAGTGACGTCACATTTTCAGTGTGTTATCTGATAGTGTTCAACGCACGTGATAGGTTTTTCTTTTTAAAAAGATAATAATCATATAATCGTGGTCTGTGCTAAGAAATGGAAGCATTTTTGAACGGTTTTTAGAACTGTAAAACTCGTGTGTGTGTGTGTGTGTGTGTGTGTGTGTGTGTGTGTGATGGAAAAACCTTTTGAAATGCCAGTCACGTTGGGTTTCTTGACGCGGTTCTTGGACTCCTTGAGAAAGATTTATAAGCTCATTGGAAATGCCTTCAGCTGAAAAGAAAACGGCCACTTTTGAAGACCGGTCGATCAAGAGAGAAATTTTTTTTTAAAACAGTTGCCATTGCTGGTTTAGCTTGTGCGAGGTAATATTTTTTAAGAGATACCTGATTTGTCAGTTGTAAATTTGACATGACTTTGACGTGCATAACTAACCAATCTTCATTGTTTTCTTTATCATAATAGATATTGCGGATCTTAGGATTTAAAGGAATGCCCGTATACTGTTTCTGAAACATGGGTAGTATTTGCTTTCAGACATGAATCATCATCGCAGCCTCTCTCCACCGTCATGCATCCTGAGGCAAAATACCTGTCCTGTACATTGCTGCTTCGCCATTTTGCCACAGGCGACGGAAGGTGGTGGGTGGCGGTCTTTTTGGATGATCCGAATGATAGGGAAAGGACGAGGCATTCATGCATGCATGCCCCCGAGGCAAGTGAGATTCCACGGAATGATGATACAATGGCTTGCCAATGGAAGGGGGAACTGCAGCTTGGATGCGGCGGGTCTTAGCTTCAGCTTAATTCCTGAAGAAGCGAGATCTTGACAGTTGGAAGATGCATGTATGTAGGACGGTAGTCATCTGATATTGATAGCTGTTGTTGAATTATTCTTCGACTTAGTGTTTGAGTTTTGGGTAATTTATCTATGGGAACGTTAGCATATATCGTTATTATAAATATGGGTGAATTTGGGGTTGTTACGGATATTATGTGTGGAAGTCGATTCGACCAAAGTATCATGAATTATGCTTGGCCCACAACTTGAACGGGTATTATCAAGGTTGGAGAAGGGAGCTTGTGCACCTACCTTTGTTGCAAGAGATAGTGGCAGGTGTTCTCAGAGCGAATTGCTTTTAGACATTTGTAGCCTAGTGTTTGTGTATATAAAATGTCACGGTATTGTGATAGACATTTGTTATATATATATATATATATATATATATATATATATATATATATATATATATATATATATATATATATATATATATATATATATATACATACATATACATATACATATACATATACATATATATATATAATGTATATGTATATATTTAACTCACATCAGGATCAAACCCAGGTCTTTCAATTGAAAGGCAAGGGCGCTGTCCACTAGGCCATACAAATCATAAAAGAAATTGGAACCTGAGGGCAACTTCACCCAAGGAATTATCCGGGCAAGCTAACTGCTTGCATACCAGCGTGTTTTCCCCAATGACCCGGTTGAGAGCATTTCATTCGAATTATCTCAATACACAAATACGTGTGGAACAGAAATAAATTTCTGACTCGCATCAGGATCGAATATTTAATCATATATAAATGTTTATCAATACCGTGACATTTTATATACACATGTCTATACTCTAGCTACGAAAGGTTGATAATTTCCTATAATTAGCGGCGTTGACGTTTCCCATCTTGCCGAAGGGTGTCTTTAATCCTAACCCAAAAGGTTAATTTTCAGGATTAACCTCGAGGCTAACGTTAATCCTGATTGTGGACATTTAATGTATGCATGAGTATATACGTAAAAATGCAGCACTTATTATATATATATATATATATATATATATATATATATATATATATATATATGTGTGTGTGTGTGTGTGTGTGTGTATACAGTATGTATATATATATATATATATATATATATATATATATATATATATATATATATATATATATATATATATATATATATATATATATATACTTTTAATTTAATTTTCTATCGGGCAATTTGAAAAATGTGAAGCAAAATCCAAGTATAAGGTTTTGATCTTCGCGTTTTGCTTTTGTACTGACGAATGGAGGGAGGTGAGACAAAAGTGACCCGTGGTCACCTCTCTGAATCATCTATACACGGGGAAATGGTAGCGCCGCTCAAAAAGATTGCCAAATTATCACCCTTTTCCCTGAATAGTGAACGGGTTTAAGAAAATATGGCAGCAGTGCTAATCACCTTCGAGTCTCAACCTTTTGTAGCCGGAGTATAATAAACAATTCGCCCCACCTCGGGAATATCACCGAAGGGGAATTATAACTGACAGACGCTGGGTCCTTTGAATATACTCGAGAGGTCGGCTCACGAGCATCTAGGCAAGGCCTCCGAGAGAAGAGTGACGTCAGTCATAGGACCTTGGGTGCGGGAAGGATGAAGCAAACACACCTCTCTCTCTCTCTCTCTCTCTCTCTCTCTCTTCTCTCTCTCTCTCTCTCTCACAGCTTCGACCCACAACAGTGGACTACAGTAGCCATTGGTCAGTAGAGGAATACTATAGCTAAAGGAACATTCCCATATCAACCCTTCGTGTCATCATAGAAGAAAGATCGAATTTTTGTCATTTAGTTTTGAGTGAATTGCCCAAGCGTTTGGAGAGAGAGAGAGAGAGAGAGAGAGAGAGAGAGAGAGAGAGAGAGAGAGAGAGAGAGAGAGAGAGAGAAAATGAGAGAGACTTGACTATTCCTACGACTAACACTTAAATATTGCATATGTTTTTCAAAGAATATAACCTTGTGTACAACTCTTTTAATACCGTCTTTGTCAGAAAAACTTGCCTGAATTTCATTTCATGATAAAGCTGAAGCAGTTACGTAAGAGGTTTGACGGGAAGCTGGAAACAACCCATATATTACCAATATGGTGAGTCCAATGTGCATAAAAAACTGATTGTTGTTATTATAAATGTTGAAAAAGATGGCTTTGCCGTTGTGGCAATTGTCCTTGATCTTGGACCGAGTAATTTGCGGGTTTGGGAAGAATTCGGGATGGATCCCCTTAACCCTGAAAAATAAATGTCCTGATAGGTAAGTGTTCATATTTGCTGATATTCCCCATTTGATAAAGTTAATTAGAAATCATTTTTGGACCACGGTTTTCTTATGGAAATAGTGTATCTGGTTCCGATATCCGTGAAAAGCTAATGAAAACCGTATCAGATTATGCTTTAGCATATAGATATAGATTGAAAAACTGTTTTCTTGGTAGGGATATTGAACTTAGTTAGTGGTAAGGCAAAGTGCGACAAAGGAAATGAAAACCTTGACCCGTTATCCCATGAAATGTTTTTGAGGAAACAGAATTCGCTAAATGTCAGAAATTAAGAGTCCTTAAGATATATCGGTGGATCTGTAGTGAAAAAGTTTTCCTTTTAAATATCCACATACAAGTTGCGTTGTTGAGAGCAAGTCGTCAGAGACATGGGTCCATTAGGTAAGTGAAGAGAAACTGTAAGCACCACCAGACGACTTTTTTTTTCTGAACTAAAAATTTTTAGAGAAATTTTTACAGCAATTCATGGCAGTGGTCTTCGACCAGGAACGGAATGCATAAAAACAATAACTGCTGCAATGAAATCCACTGTAGTTGGTGTTCCTGACGAGGTTGTTGAGTTTTTTTTTTCCCAAACATCAGTGTTATGAATAACAAGTAACTAAAAAAAATGCACCGAAGTTTCTTCGGCGCAATCAAGTTTTCTGTACAGCCGCTACAGCGTGTAATCAAGGCCACCGAAAATAGATCTATCTTTCGGTGGTTTCTGTATAATGCTGTATGAGCCGCGACCCACAAAACTTTAACCATGGCCCGTTGGTGCGGACAGAATAAAGTGCGGATGGACGGACAAAGCCGGCACAGTACTTTTCTTTTACGAAAGCTAAAAAAGAAACCGAAGACTTGCAGGAGTACAGTAAGAAAGACGATGAAAACAACAGGTTAGTTTTCCCTTAGGAGCCACACCCGGCTCGGTGAGGCAAAATGAAAAGCATGAAAAAAATCTACTGCTTACGTTGTGACTGACTAAGCACATTTATTCATAAATATCTCAAGATCAATACCTCTCACACAGTCTTCACGACTTAACAATATAATGAAAATGGCATTATAAAAGCATTACCAATGCGATCATTGTTGTTATGATTATTTTCCGTACTCATTTGATATATGGTCTGCCATAAGGAAAATAAATATTTATCCCTTAAGAAGTAGTTTCCTGGAAAGGTATCCTCGCATCGTGTTATTTATTACCTGTCATAGTCAGTGCTGGCAGAAGAGACTCTCCGGCCCGTGACGTCATGCACAAAGGGAACGTATTTCCGCCCACCCTTGGACAGACTTCTCAGAGTTTATTGAAAGGACCTTGCATAGATGATTTGTCACCCACGTACCGAATCATTTATCAATTATAATTCCCCTTCGATGATATTGATATTAAACAACATTTGTAGCTTTTATATAATGTGTGTGTGTGTGTATATATATATATATATATATATATATATATATATATATATATATATATATATATATATATATATATATATATATATATATATATATATATATATATTATCAGATCGAACCCAGGTCTTTCAATTATTGAAAGATTGAAAGGTAAGGACGCTGCCCACTATGGCCTAGTGGGCAGCACCCTTGCCTTTCAATTGAAAGGCCTGAGTTCGATCCTGATGTGTGTCAGAAATTTATTTCTGTTCCACACGTGATTGTTTGTTTTATATATATATATATATATATATATATATATATATATATATATATATATATATATATATTATTATATGTATATTAGCTGACCAACCCGGCACTGCCGAGGTTAACTCTGACTGACAACATTCTCTCTCTCTCTCTCTCTCTCTCTCTCTCTCTCTCTCTCTCTCTCTCTCTCTCTCTCTTTTCCCAACCCCCACCCCATTTGGTGCTATTGATGTCTTACCCCAAGTATTCTTTTCCAGATCAGTATCCAAAGAATACATGTCTACCCACGCACAGACTTGCTGACGTCACCGGGGAAAGAAAGCTCCGTTTTCTTTAATGTTTACGTTTTGACAGGGAACGAACTTACAATAGGATCACATCTCGTTTGTATTAGACATTACCCAAAGTCATGCATTATCATCATCTTAAGGAAAAGGGCAAGGGGGGAAAATACAACAGACGCTTGTCAGATTAAATCTTATATTCAGTGCTGAAGTCGATACAAAAAAGAAAGATCTCTTCAAATATAAGATATCACAGGCATTATGTACAAAGAGAAAGAGAGAATTTGTTAGTTTGTGTACTTGGATTGGCGCACAGCTGCCTGTGTTGTCAGTGCATGACAAAGAATGAATGTTAGTGTTAGTGTGACATGTGCATGTGTGTAAGAGCACAATCAGTGTGTGTGTGTGTGTGAGAGAGAGAGAGAGAGAGAGAGAGAGAGAGAGAGAGAGAGAGAGAGAGAGAGAGAGAGAGAGAGAGACAGGGTGCTGATGGTATGACAGCTGAACTCTCAAATGAGTTTTGGTGGGTATGAGTGAATATATATACTGCACATATATAATTATATTTATTTTTATATATAATATATATATATAATATATATATACGTGTATATATATGTGTATATATATATATGTGTGTATATATATATATATATATATATATATATATATATATATATATATATATATATATATATATATATATATATATATATATATATATATATATATATATATATATATATATATCACACCAAGCACCATAGCCCCGTTGTCGCACAGGTTTTCTTGAATATCCTTTTATATACCAGCTGTATCTTTATTTTTTTGCACAGTATATTTTAGACCCTCCGGTAATTTTGGGCAATATAATGAAGTACCAGAATTTACTGATTAAGGCAGTTTCCTCATGAACTTTTTCAGTTTCGTCAACATTCGTTGTAGATATCCGAACACCTGTCGTGGCTTAGCAGGAAAGAAGCCCCGCCCACTCGTCTCTCTCTGTCTCAGACTTATTCATGAATGGAAGAGCGCACTACTACGATTTGGCTTTTTACGTTTTGAATTACCGACAGTAACCATTTCCTATTCAGTAGCTTTCATGTAGGCAGTTGTGTGTTTTTATACATCATGGATATTTTTCTTTATTACCATGAGAATGGTGTGGTATTGGGCCACCTTTAAATATAAGGGTTTTCAGATGTGGAAATGAAAAGGAGGGAAAAAAATGGATGAAATAAGTTATTTTTTAACACCACCGCTATATACATTATATGTATAGCCAAAAAAGTATGTGCAGTATATACAGAAATTTCACAGATTGTTGCATAATCACTAAGCATGAAAACAGCATAGACATACATACATACATACATAGTCACATTTTGAGCTTAACTATGTGTTCATTAAATACTTAAAATTCTTTACCATTTTTGCGTGGGTTCTTTGACCATAGGTCGTAAGTGGAAAGTATAGTAGGCTTGGTGTTTCTGGTGTTAGGGATAAATGACGTCACTGTAGGGGGCTGACCCCAGGAAAATGAGATGGTCAGTCGGAGAAGACGCCCTCGTGTTTTATGGGTGCCAGGACAGAGGGGTTCATTTGCGGAGTATCGGTAACAGAACATGCCCAGTATTAAAACATTGTTTTTGTTTCATTTCACAGTCATTCTCTCGTGTACTAGTTTCTTTGCATGTAAATTGTCAAGTTGTGGTGCTTTCAAGGTTATTGCTCTCCTTGTTATTGCCTGCATGTTTGTATAAAAAAACACGGTTAATTTAGTTGTGATGCTTTTTAATGTAAAACGTCATTATTCTTTCCATTCTGTTTTTGATGCCCCAGTTGTTGGGAAATTTTGTTCAGGGAAAACTTGTCTTTTGGAACTGTACTCTGGCGTTTCCGTCCTACATTCTTTTGTTCTCGTGAGAAAAGGTCAGGAGGACAAAGCACTTGTCCTGTATGAAAATATACAGTATGTATGTAAGACAGAATGCCTAAGTGACTGCGGGTCTTCCCATTGGTTCCGTGCTCTCTCTCTCTCTCTCTCTCTCTCTCTCTCTCTCTCTCTCTCTCTCTCTCTCTCGTGCCCGCGAGATTTTTCATTATGGTTATAAAGACATTAATAGGTTGGAGGTTCTGGGTCATGCTTATTTGACAAGACAAATGATCCTAATTTAAAAACAATATTTTCGTTCCGATGGGCTTTTTAGTTGACAGGAATAAAGCCTTAGAAGTGCCTGCTAATGACCCTCTTTTCGGTGAACATGACTTATGTTGTCATGAGCACATATTTACGAGTTCAAACGTATTAACGTTCGTTAACCTTTCTATTTGGATATCATAAATGTTATAGGGTAACTTCAATTTGTTTAGTGACGTAGTCGAGGGCAGGAGTTGATATTGGGAAAGAAAAGATACTTTTCAAGTTTTTATTCTAGTGGTTGATTCCAAACTATAACAGACTTGCCTTGGAAACATCAGCCCGGAACAGACGGCTTTTTTGTGTCTTTGTTTCTCTTTGCTCTATCTTCCACAGGTTTTGCAAAGGAGGTTCTGGTTGGTGAAAGGTTGGTCCCCTCGAATGAAATGGCTTGACTTTTGAGGTGGTCAGTCACTTGGACCTTAGCGGAAAGGACATAGGGGTTTGCCTTTCTGGCAGCGATGATGATCAGACGTTATTCGCATCAAACTGCGCCCATGACGAATTGTTGTTCCGAGGGCTGCGACGTACACTTAATTCACCGCACTCCCGTTTTCCTTATTCGATGAAATTTGGCGTCATGTCTTGGGAGATTTGGTCGTTTCCTTCATCAGATATTTTTTGGATTTTTCCTGTTTTTCGATGTCATGGGTCATTTTAAATTGAATTGGTTTTTCTGTACACTTCAGAGGCCTGTGCTTTTAAGAATTTCGTCAGGATGTATAATCATTAGGAGCAGCATTCGACGCTGTTAGAGGTGTTGGTTTATGTTTTGTAGTATTTTTAATCTGGTCTTGACAGTTTTTGGTGAAAGACATCTCCGTGCAAAACCTTATTATTCCCAGTCACCATTGTTGCCTCTTAGTATGTTATGTCGACAAAGCACAATGTTGACTATAAGCTGCGATTTAAAAACGATGTCGGTTATTGTCTTATGGATGCGGTATTGTCGAATCAGAATATTTATTCAACAAAACAGATGTCAGATTTTTATCCTCTTCTTTTATCGATGCTAACCAAGATTTACAGCCGTTTACGTTTTGTTAATTGCATTGTTAGTTACATTGGTAAGAACAGTATTAGTATTGTAGTCTATTTAGATTTAGTTTTACGACATAAAACATCAAAACGCATGATTCCCACCCAATTTCATCTCCTTTTATCTTGACCACATCAGTTTAACCTACTGACTCACTATGAACTATTAATTGGTAACTTTTTTTATGGGCATTTTGTGGGCTGCGTTTCTGCAACGTTTTTTCAAAAGCATTCGGCATCTGAAGATCCCAAAGGAATGCAGAGGTGTGGGATTTCTCAGTTCGTGACAGTGACAGGGTGTGTTCCCAAAGCTGCAAGTGTTGCTCATGTTTCGTTCTGTGGGCTGGGTAGCCTTGACACATGGATTTAAAGGTGCTTTTTCGGTCTTACTGCTATTGTTTAGAATTCTTGGCGTGTGACTGTTCCAGTACAAAGAACCCAGAAACTTATTTTTAAAGGAGCCATTGATACTTTTCATTTATATTTGGACCTTGGAAACACGGATCATCATCAGCCATTTATTTTACTAGAATGTGGCTGACTATTTTGAATGGCACATAGGCTGATAGTCTGGAGTAGTCATGTACTGTGTTTCGCCAATGTAATATGTATATATATATATATATATATAATATATATATATATATATATATATATATATATATATATATATATATATATATATATATATATATGACTTTTTATCACATCACTGTGATTCATATACAATCAGTAAGCTCAAACGTTTGCAGCTTGATTGATTGTGTATATATATATACGAGTATATATATATATATATATATATATATATATATATATATATATATATATATATATATATATATGTATATATGTATGTATGTTTATATATATATATATATATATATATATATATATATATATAGAGAGAGAGAGAGAGAGAGAGAGAGAGAGAGAGAGCTCATTTTAAGTTTTCATCGGTGAACATGCTACTGCGTCTTGTTATTCTAGTCTTATCATAACATACGTTTACAAATTTCTCTCTCTCTCTCTCTCTCTCTCTCTCTCTCTCTCTCTCTCTCTCTCTCTCTCTCTCTCTCTCTCTCTCTCTCTCTCTCGGCGGTGTTTGTGTTTCTCTGACAAAGTCGTGGACAGAATTTCATTTCGGCAAACAAAACCTCGTGTGCTATATAGCGAAGCTTTGAGACTTACTCCATTGAAAATTGGGAAAACGGGATTCGGTTGTGTACTGATTGGTTCTTTCGCTTCCGAAATACGTGGCTTTAGTCGGTCATTGTGGAGCAGGAGCAAGTGTTTCTCTGAAGAGGAGTAGGAATTGTTGTGGTGAAGGGCAATCTGAATCTAGCGGTCGTGTTAACTAACGACCAAGTTATTCATAGATAGCATTTCCAGTTTTCCAGAAAGTCTCTCTCTCTCTCTCTCTCTCTCTCTCTCTCTCTCTCTCTCTCTCTCTCTCTCTTTGCCTGAGCATTACTCAGCAGTTGGAGTTGAGCAATACAGCCGACGAGGAGCGAACTTCAGAGGAGGGATGCCTCCTGTCGGAAATTCTTGTGGATTTGTGGCCGTCAACGATAAGGATTTATAGGTGGTTTACCTTTCTGAGGTGGCTAGGGTGGGCGAGTAAGGAATTCCTGCTTTGTCAAACATCTCATTGTTATGATTAAAAATTTTGCCTGGTTAGACCCTGCTCAAACGAAATAAAAAAAAAGTTTTTCAGTTAAAAGTAACAGCGAAAATATATTTATATTTATATTTGACTTCACACATTTAACGTACAAACCTCCATTATATTCATAAGAACAAAGGGATATGGCATAGTTTTTGGCCGCCCCTGCCAAACCTCGATTTCGCTGACACGTGGTCAGCGAGGTCATTTAAAAGGCCAGCTCGATCAAGAGCAACAACGGTGGTCACCTCCTGAAGGCTGAAGCTGCCAGTGAGTGTCAGTGGACAGTATGGATAGCCAGCCCGAGGGATATAGCCAAAGCGGATCAGATCTCTCCACCGCCCTTGGAGCGTCTTCACTCTCAGAAACAACCTGAAGGGGGCAGTGTAATTAATGGCCAATTATTTTTCTCTCCTGAATGAGGAATAGTTTATTTAACCTGCACAGGCACCGAAAAAATTTAATCACGTAACCAATACATAACTGCTAAAATAGAATACGGATAATAATCAAATGGTTTGAAAAGCTATTCCAGCCGAACCACCCTCACAAATTTTAAGTGTTAATGCATTAAACACATTATGATATTATTATAAGAATTGTGACAAGTGTATCCATAAAAATGCGAAGAATTCGAGAAGTGAAGAGGCCATTGTGGCTATTACAATTACATATGTACCTGGTAAAAAGTGACCAGTAGATTCTACATATATATTTCAGCCTAAAAAGCAATAAAAATGATTGTCCAATTGGCTACGATGGTGAGGATAGGTCTATTCCAGCTCTAATATACATATCTGAAAACGACAGGTAAATGTATGTACGAGAGGAATAGACTTCTATCCTTCTCGTGGTCAGGTCAGCAACGTGACCTGGTTGTGATTATGGTGCCCAGGTTCGTTTCCCACTACCGGACATCATTTTTTCTTCATATTTCTTGCACTTGGATCTTAAGGCTTTGTAGTGATAAGCGTATCCAAAAAAAAGTGCTAAGAATCCGAGAAGTTAAGAGGGCATTGTGGCTATTATAATTACTAATACAAGTATTAAAACTGAGTGCCAGCACTAAAGAATTAAGGCTGATATATAACACTTGATTGATTGCTTGATGGGTGGACGTAGGGCACAGTGGAGGCAGATGATTTCACAGCGCGATACACAACATTTCTGCAATGTAGAGAAAGGAAAACGATCACTGGATGAGCCAAAGCACAGTTCAATATTTACAACGGGAGTGCTCAAGGCTGAAGGTGATGACATCAAAATATAATAGTAATTTACACTTTAACTCTCTGATTATGGGTTACTGACAGTTTGTTAGGGAGCCTTCAGAAAATGCAAGTGAAAATTGGAGCAGTTTGAGATAAGAGAAAAAGTTGACCGAACACTTCTCCCCACCTCACAGTGCCTTGTTCCTGGAGCGATAGTACTCGGTTGAGAGGGACTTTACAATTGGCGCTAAGACGGCACTTGGATGGGTACGCTGTTGGTCAAGCTCAGTTTGAGTAGTGTGCCCAGGGACAGAGTAGCACTCTGTCGTTTGTACTTGGTCAGTCGCCGGTCTGCTGTTTGTTGACTCCTGACCTGGCCTTATATGACCTCTCTTGTCTGACGATGTTTGCCGCCCCGGGCGTACAGGTGCTAACAATCCTTCTTCGGCGAATTCCGTTAACCGTCCTTGGGCATATCATGTGTCACGTCTTGGATGCCGGTCTTGCCTGGAAAAGAGTAGAGTTTTCGGCCAGGAAAAGTCATAAAAAGAGGGTGAAGAAGGCGATTTAGAGAGGTTCAGCGAGGGAAAGTACCAAGACCCTGACAAGTCAGTTGTCAATTAAAAAGGAGTGGCTTAAGGCTCGTCTCCTTTTGCTCCGTGTGTGGACTTGGCCTTCTTCGAGATGTGTTTTGCAAAAATGGAGCATGAGGGCTGCAGAGTGGTGACACTCCTAGCAATATATATTATATATATATATATATATATATATATATATATATATATATATATATATATATATATATATATATATATACACGTACATGTATATATACATAAACATTCATTTTAGGTATATAACAATAACTGAACCAGCTTTCTCACATTGGCTGAAACATTTAGATCCCCTGAGTCGTTGTGCGAGGAGGGATCTTCGAAATGCTACAGGTCTGATAGTTGAAGGCCTCTTGATCACATTGCTTGAACTTTAGATTTCCATTTATTTACAGTACCTTTTTGTGCGCGTTGCTCTATATAAACTTGACCACATCCTTTACCGCTAATGTTTAAGGTACACTAAAATTAAAAGCCTTTAGCCACATAACTAGTTTCCTCAAGTGGTTATGTCATGAATCTCCGAGATCATCGGGAAATAAGGTTCCATAATTTTTTCCACGATTGTATCGCAGCCTACAGACATTACCGAGTGGGAGTCGACATAACTGCAGGCGAATTCGACGGACAAACGGTACATTACTCAGGTAAATGTCGGCAGCGTCGACTAATTCGGCAGTCCGAAAGTTGAATTCGGCCGTTTGGCGTTAGTCACTCGCCAAGCCGACCCGTCAGATTGACGCCAGCATACCTAATCATACGAAGGTCACTCATGACACTCACCAAGGTAGGAGAGATGTTGGCCAGACGAATCAGAAAGAGAAAGGGCTGTTGCAAGGATTCACAGTCCAGAAGGCAAGGAATAACTGTATTGACGAAGGGAACAACCATAGGCACACATGAAGGAAGTCAGGTGGATTGCCTCATAAAACAGGAATGGACGGTGAAAGATGACCTTGAGGAAGGTTGGAATGAAAATGAAACAAAACCAAAGAGCAAATCATAAGACCGACAGAGGGTACACAAATGAGATAGATATGCACTAAACTAAACCTTAGTAAAAGTCCAAAAGTGATGAATAAAAAAAATCTCCTAGAGCTTTATATATATATATATATATATATATATATATATATATATATATATATATATATATATATATATATATATATATATATATATATATATATATATATATATATATGCGTTCTTATCTGCAGATAGATGGCAACACACTGGGCTGTAGGATGAAAGGTGTGGCTTGCAAGAATGTTCTTTTGCCGTTATGAAATCGCCTAGACATGGCCACACTTATGAGAAGGGAAGGGTCAGCGCACAGCGGAAAGATATGGAAGTCAAAATGTTTCAGAGCCAGTAGGAAAAAGATGGAAGAAAAATGAATTCAACACCAGCTTATGACCCTGTGCAAATACAAAATTAACACGGAGGGAGAAAGTCGTGTTTTTAGAAACTAATTGGTGAACACCAGCAGCTCGACAACGTGAGACACAAAACCATTCCTTTTTCTCCTCCTTCGTATCCTTCATATTTCAAGGCGAGTGAGTGTCTCTGCGACCTTCGCTGGGCATACGTACATATGAGAGAACTCTCCTGTCGCTCAAGTACGGCACCTCTCGCAACCAAGCGGAAATCAAATGTCGTTGTTGTATTAGTCGGTCGGCGTCACACAAAATAAGCAGTTGTCAACGAATAATATTATGTGAAATGACAGTGATAGTGGGGCTGCTGCACAAAAGAAAAAATAAAATGATAAGAATTGAAGCTACTATTTATGTCTTTTAGTGCAGATTTAATTTCATTTTATGAAAGGTCTCCTGGCGTGATTCAGTATTCTTGGAGAGTGGAGGAAAGGGTGACCTCATCGAGGCCTTTCCATTCTTAATGGTATACATCTTGATGGAGCAGTATAGCGGCGACCCAGGGTCAACAAAGGCAGGCGCACTGAATTACAGGGACGTTTGCATTTGTAGCTCCTCGTCCGGTTCAGGCTGCGGTCGTCCAGTTGTGAACTAAGGCGCTACCACGCAACTACGAGGTCAGAAATGCCATCTTGAGCAAAAACTTTCCCTTATCTTATTGTCTGCTGGAGGGACAGACAAACAGCCACTCCTTCCACCTGCACCATGGAGCCGGTAGGGTCACCAGGTGAGAGGGAAGTTCGGTGTGCAGTCCTACTTTATCGGATTAGCTAGTTATTTTTCATATCTCTTCACTTTGTTTTTTATATATTGTGCACTTATTGCCATCATTTGTTTTATGTTTAGTATCACTATGACGTTTCTTTACACAATGTTTACACTTGAAGATGTTGCTAGCACATTCAATTGATTTGTGATTTTCACCACATCTGGGGCAAGCTTGGTCATTTCTACAAAGCGTTGCGCTGTGACCAATTTCCTGTCATTTATAGCATTGATAGGGCGTGTAACAGTCGTAGACTTTGCAACGGCTATACAGTGTACACAATTTGTCACCCCTATCATAGATAGCTTTCGTGTGTGTGTATATGTGTGTGTGTGTGTATATATATATATATATATATATATATATATATATATATATATATATATATATATATATATATATATATATATGTATGTATGTATGTATATAAATTTTCTTGGACTCTCTCTCTCTCTCTCTCTCTCTCTCTCTCTCTCTCATTGTTTATTCTGCCTCATGGCGACCTTTTCTAGACTGAAGACCTGAACTTGTGTTGGCATCCACGTTCCTTGTTTGGAAGGGGTACGATGCTAAATTGTGTGTGTATATAAGAGAGAGAGAGAGAGATTCCAAGAAAATCAGATTCAGAGGGCACTTGTACACCATATATATATATATATATATATATATATATATATATATATATATATATATATATATATATATATATATATATATATATGTAGAAATAGTGGGTCTGTCTTGAATAAGCCTATACTGCCAGAAACAATAATTTTATAGAAATAAATAATAGAAACGGCATGTATTCAATATAGTGAAAACAATAACTTCAGTGGCAGTATAGGCTTATTCAAGACACACCCGCTATTTCTACATATCATGAAAAACCAGTACAAATTATGTAATATACTGACTTAGGTATTCACTTAATTACCTGTTTAGCCTCATTAGACTGTTAACCTTTTCTATTGGACGAACTATGTACTAGACAATTTATAATTTATATTACCCTGTAACAGTTGTAAGCACCGTTAACCATTCGTGGTTGTTTGTTTTGTGTAAGTCTTGAAGTCAAACGTAAACATATGTCCGGTATACTATGTTTTTCTTAAACTGATTAGTCAATAAAGTTCCCCGGAAGAGGCCTGATGGAGGGCCAAACTGTTGGCACAAATTAAGAACTCTATTTCCTTTTCCTCCGGTTTCTCCTTCACTTTCATTGTGGACTACATCGTGATTGAGAAGAATACAACTAAATATATACCTATATATTGTGCCTTGTGGTTTTATTTTCTTTTTGGCCATCCAGTTTTGTGGAACCTTGGAAAATGGACTTTATTGAATGCTTATTTACGCCAACTCTTCCACACACACACACACACACACACACACACACACACACACACATATATATATATATATATATATATATATATATATATATATATATATATATATATATATATATATATATATATATATATATATATATATATATATATATATATATTACACTGTAGTTTTACAGGAAAAGACATTATATATATATATATATATATATATATATATATATATATATGTATATATGTATATATGTGTGTGTGTGTGTGTGTGTATGTGGAAGAGTTGACATAAATAAACATTTAAGAAAGTCCTTTTCAAGGTTCCACACAACAGGATGACAAAAAAAAAAAAAAAAAAAGAATCACAGAATACAAAGAAATGAAGTTGTTGGTTGTACAGTATGTGGTGTAAATGGGTGTAAGAAAGAGGCAGAGGCGGTGAGCATCGAAGTGATGGCGATTTTACACCGGAAGCCGTTGCTGCCAAATCGCCTTCGAAACTCCGTGAGAGAAGAACTGCTGTAGCAGCGCGGAGCTTACTCCTAAATAGAATAAGGAAATGTTCTCGCGAGCATGACGTCGGTTCAAGTGGAACATCTCGGTCTCCATTAACCTAAGGAGTCCAAGTGGTACACGAGTCGGGTGGCCTTCATGCCCCAGTGACTCCGCTAAGGGAGGCCATCCACCCTGTGGAGTGAGTAGTGTGGGCAGGGAGGGATAACCCCGTGCTTGCAGAACAAGGAAGAGGTGAAATATAACGCGTACCGTTACTACGTTTTCAGCAATGAAAATAGGTACTGGAAACGTGAAAGGACTTGGTGTCCATGACAGGAGCTTTACTATTTCTCTTATTACGGGATTTTTCTTTTTTTTTTTTTTTTTTTTTTTTTTTTTTTTCCAAAAAAGCATCAAGAAAATGACAAGTCAGTTACTGAACTTAAGCAATCCGGTATTTAGTATTCAGCACAGGAGATGAATCACTGTAATAAATCAGCAGTTACAAATTAAATTAAAAACTCGCCAATATTCTGGCGACACGGGTCTAAAATTAGGGTCCTGCCGGATCCTGGGTCCAACTGGATCCTGGGTCCAGCTCTGACCTATGACAGTATTCTGTAACCGGGCGCAGCTTTTTAGGAGACTTTAGAATAAGAGGAAACAGAGCTCATTGGGTATTGGTAGCGGTGTCAAAAAAGTTACCGTGGCATTGAAATTACGGTGACCTTTTCTTTTCATAATATCAGTCCTGATATCATTAAGGATTCTTACGGGATCTACTGCTAACCGGACCAGTTGCATTGTTTGTACTGTGAAAATGTGAAAAATGACGTGATGTATCCTTGCAAGCAATACAAACCTGAGCACGATAGAATAGGCGTGCTGTTGTATAATTTATTGACACGGAAAAAATAACGAATAAAAAAAAGATGCGCAAGTAAAACAGCAATTTTGGTCTGTGGTTTGATGAGGCTCAAATCCGAATACGGGCAGCTTAGTCATATTTTGGATTTGAGGTTTTTTGAAATATTATTTGAGAGAGAGAGAGAGAGAGAGAGAGAGAGAGAGCTCTGATATCAAAGTAAGTGAGCAGATTTAGCTCCACGAGTAATGGCAAAAACTAAACACTGAATACCAATAACAGCAAAAACAATATGAAGGCAAGAAGATGGATGTGAAGTCAACCCAGTGAAAGGTGGCATGGGAGAGATCTTCCAGTGGAAGGGGGGGGTGGGGTTGAGGATGGGGGTGGGGGGTGGCTCTCCTCCTTTGGGGTGGCTGCTTGAGCTATGTAGGCCACCAAGCAAAACTTACTCCCTGCGGTCTTCACTCCCAAAACTCGCCAACACGACAATCCGTACGAGAGTGGATTTTTTTTCCTGTCGGCTCAAGGCGGCTGACGAGAGAGAAATATTCATGGTGACTCTATCTTAATTGTTCATAGTGTAAAGTAGCTTGTTGTAAATTTAATAGGCTATTCTCAGACAGACAGACAGAATTTGTCTCTCTCTCTTTCTCTTATAGCCGAATGTAATCTATATCCAAACACACGAGCGCACACCGGCAATTCCCCGACATGGGCCACCAACAAGTCTGAAAAGACAAGGAGTACAATGTTGGCGTGGCTAAGGTTTGCCTAGGTTAAGATTTCAACCTGACCTCTGCAGACAGTTTTATTAATTTTTATCATTTCACCTTGAGAATCGACAGGATAATTGCATTGCAAGACAAAGTCGCTGTAGCTTTCAAAGGAAGGGTTTAAACAACTGAAAACAAATGGAGTGATTAAGAGAAATTCGTGCTTCGCTCAGCAGTCACTGTTTTAAGTCTATCAGCAATCTTTGCTGAAGCCAAGGTCAGCTTTAGCCTATATCGTTATCGATCCTAGGCAAACGGAGTAACAAATTTTTTAGCCATAAAGAGAAGAGAAATCGTCTCGGAACAGAGTATTAACAGAATTAATGACAAAAAAAAGAAAACAATGTAACGTCTGATACCTAGCACCTTAAAAGATAAGAGCTTAAACCATCCATGCAGATTAAACTCGTCAAGTCGCCCTAACTCGCGTGCGTGTATGTATAGTATGAATGGGCATCGAAATTTATTTTTCCTTTAGATATTTGTGGCGTTTTACTGTTTGGAGTCAACGTATCCTAAAGCAACGACGACGTCCACGTGTGGCCATGGTCTTCCAACTGCCACTGCCGGAACGATCACGAGAGGTAAAAGAAAAGCTTCTGGTATTAGTATTTCATAACACACGACACCACCGTAACATAATGAACATCAGCTTTGAAGGAAATGGAAAGTGCTAAATTAATAGTTCCTCGGTGATCTCTATGTTGAATGACCCTCGACGTTGGACCACCTTGTCAATTCCAAGAGTCATATATATATATATATATATATATATATATATATATATATATATATATATATATATATATATATATATATATATATATAATATATAATATATATAATATATATATAATATATATAATATATATATATATATATATATATATATATATATATATATATATATATATATATAATATATATATATATATATAATATAATTTATTTATTTATTTGGTTAAGTCTTATTGAAATTTCCATTTTTGGTATAATTTATTTGACCTGAAATAGGAATATCATAGCTGGGACGGGTTTATAAGTGAAGCTAATGTTGGAACTGTGGTAGGATCATCAACTACCCGATAATGTGTGGGCCTGAGGGATATCAAAGATTTTATTCTCAGTGATTAGGGGGGAACTGTTCTGCAGAGCTGGGCCAAGGATTCCAGGGTGATGGTCTGGATCTGGGGATAGGACTCTCAGCGTTCTGTCCAGTTTGTCCATCATATGATTAGTATGGGGATGATTGTATTCTTGTAGTACTCTCATTCCCACAAGCAGGTTGGGTTGCACATGAGCCACCCTAATATTGCAGGTGTCATCCCCTCTAAGGTAAGGTAGGGAGTGGACATTTGGGAGTCAGCTCTTACTGGTGCCAGTGGTAGAGAAATAAACTCCATGAAAGGCTGATATCATTTTAAGATTAGCTAGCATCAAGTTTATTTTTGTTATATTTTTTCCCTATCCGATATTTATGAATACTAATAAAGAATCGAGTGCCCCTGGACCCTTTGATGACACCCTTTTTCGGCATGTGACGACACCTGGCAAGAACGCCATGACAATTCCAAGCAAACAAATAATGAATTGGTCAATTTGAATAACAGGAAAGATAATGGAGCAAATTCCCAAGTAAGTGAGGCTACTAGTTACACTTATAATAATAATAATAATAATAATAATAATAATAATAATAATAATAACAAAGCGAGAAGTAATGAATCAGAGTATGCCTAACACTGAAAACTGAAGATTCTTAGTGTTACGGAAATTCATTTAGTAATTGATTGAGATGTATGAGTATGAGACTTTTAAACATTATGGGACAGTTGTCAAATTAAGAATGAATCTTGAAAAAGTGGAATGCATGGATATTATATAGCAGCCATGAGGAAGCTTCAAAGGCAAGTTGCGACATTATTAATATCAAAATTCATAATGTAAACATTAATGGTGCTCTCTGTGAAATTGTTCTCAACCTTTTCACTACCGAGGACCCCTTTTATCTAAGTGGGGTTTCCCTCGGCCCCCCAGGATATTGAAAGGTCTGTCAGCTTAACATGACGACTTTATTAAACTAAAAACGAAACCGTGTTATTATATTTACCAAAAGAAAGATGTATGTTACTGAATAATTATGAAAAATAAGAAAACCAATAAATGGAAATAAAAAATACAGAACAGGAAAAAATTATTTCTCATTGACTCCTTCAATGAGATGGCGGATGCTGCTTGGCTAATACCAAATTTTCTAAATTTGGGTTTTATGTACACTAACAGAGAAGGCCTGCTCACATAAATATGTAGTTGGAAATGGCATTAAATATCTCATGGCTTTAGTAGCCAGTTCTGGGTACTCATTTTTCACACTTAACCAAAAGTCTGCTGAATCATAACGACAAACTTGACGTTAGGGAAGTGTCACATGAAAGTTCAACTAGATTATTTTCTTCTTTTGCTGTTAATTCTTTTATACCTTTTACTTCTACATGAAATGGATCCCTAATACAATTGTTATTGGCATCATGAGGAGGGAAGTAATCCCTGGAACTGGTCTTTAAACCTTGCAAATGCTGAATGAAAAGGCTACTTATTTCTTCAGGGATATCATCCTCAGATTTTTCAAGTCACGTGTGTTGGAAGGGATTCAAACTCACCACTCTGTAGGCGTTCAGACCACAATGCTGATTTCATGATCATGGCTTCCACTTTAGCTACAACTTTAAAAATAGTTACGGATTTCCCCTAAAGGCTCAAATTTAGGTCATTCAAATACGTAAATACATCCGACATATATGCCACAGTAGCTAGCCAGGAAAAGTCATCAAATCACTCTATCCCATGATATGATTTATCCTGAAGAAATAGTCTTATTTCATCACGTAACTCAAATATGCGGGTAAGTACTTTACCTGGAGACAGCCAGCGCACTTGAGAATGCAAGAGCAGTTGTTCATGGGCGCTGCCCATCTCATCACAAAGAACTCTAAAAATACGGGAATTTAAGGGATGAGCTTTTATGAAGTTAACTACTTTCACTGCTTCATCAAGAGTGAAATGATGATTGATGTCAAACCCCGTTTAAATTTTAGTTATGGTAGGGGCATAATCTTTACCAGAGACCTCTGTGATTTTAGAGAAGAGGAAATATGAAGCTTGTGTCCAACAGAAGTGTGGAAGGTATATGAGGTTCCTAGGACATCTATGATTGTCCTTACTTTTGAAGGGCCTTGTGTACCCTTCCATGTGAATATTGAAAGTGAAAGAATAGCAGTTAAGCCATTCAAACAAGACCATTACAAAGTTACAGTTGTTTCATGTATGGACAACCATCATGAATTTGTAAAAATTAAAAAAATGCAGTACTTGCCTATTCCTTAACACATACGTTGCACTCTTGAAGTTGGATCTTTCAACTGTAATATGAATCATGAATCTAATGACAAGAACTACAGGTTGAACCCTTGAAGCCTGGTGCACCAACTGCAATGTGAATCAGATCTAATTACAAGAACTGCCAACAATTTAAAACTGAAGCTTATATATATATATATATATATATATATATATATATATATATATATATATATATATATATATATATATATATATATATAAAACATGGCCATCATAGGGTCATAGGGTGGGTTTCAAACCTGTACCCCCTTCCACTTCCCCCATCCCCTATCCCCTTCCCTGTGTAACTTTTGTGGTAACAGCTTGACCGATCTAGACCAAATTTGCCACATGGCCAACATTCGACCCAGCTTAGATAATAAGGTAGGTTCCAAACCCATACCCACTTCCCCCATCCCCTTTCCCCCTTCCTTTTGTAACTTATGTGGTAACCACCTGACGGATCTAGACAATTTGGCATGTGACCTTCATTTGATCCATCTTAAATAACAGTAGGTTTAAAGCTGTATATACCACCACCTCCTTCCCCTTCCCCTTCCCCTTCCCCATCCTCCTTCCCCTTCACCCTTCCCTTTGTAACTTATGTGATAACTGCTTGACCAATCTGGACAAAATTTGGCACATGGTCATCTTTTGACCCAACTTAGATAATAGGGTAGATTTCAAACCCGTACCTCCTTTCCTTTCCCCTTCCCCTTCATGATCCCCCTTCCCTTTATACATTATGCGACCTCTTCGTTGGGTGAGTCGGTAGAGCTGTGGACTGGCACTCGCTGGGCCGGAGTTCGATTCCCCGGCTGGCTGATGAAGAGTTAGAGAAATTTATTTCTGGTGATAGAAATTAATTTCTCGCTATAATGTGGTTCAGATTCCACAATAAGCTGTAGGTTCCGTTGCTAAGTAACCAATTGTTTCTTAGCCACGTAAAATAAGTCTAATCCTTCGGGCCAGCCCTAGGAGAGCTGTTATTCAGCTCAGTGGTCTGGTAAAACTAAGGTATACTTAACTTTTTAACATTTATACATTATTATGCATAAATAAACTCTACTGAGTTATCATACCTCATTTCATTTATTCGATGCCATAGAAATATGTTATTGAAGATGCTCTCCTTTCCTGTGATTAATAAATCTGTATTAAGGTTTGTGTTTAGGGTTTTTTGGGGGGTTATGTTTAGGTTTAGTGGGGTGTGTGTTTAGGTTCAGCAGGGGTGTGTTTAGGTTGGGGGGGTGTGCTTAGGTTTAGTGGGGGTAAATGGGACAGTCACCACAGTAATGTCTGGATAAAAGGGACAGACAGTACAGTAATACCCGGTTAAAGGGGACAGACAAAACCATAATGCCTGGTTAAAGGGAACAGACAGCATATTAATATCTGGATAAAAGGGACAGTCACCACAGTAATACCTGGATGAAAGGGACAGACTGCACAGTAATACCTGGTTAAAGGTGACAGACAGCACAGTAATACCTGGATAAAGGTGACAGACAGTAAAACAATACCTGGTTAAAGGTGTCAGACAGTACAATAATACCTGGATAAAAGGGACAGTCACCACAATAATACCTAGGTAAAAGGGACAGTCACCACAATAATACCTGGATAAAAGAGACATTCATGCAGTAATATCTGGATAAAGGGGACCGTCACCACAGTAATATCTGGATAATAGGAACAGTCATTACAGTAATACCTAGGTAAAAGGGAAAGTCACCACAGTTAATACCTGGATAAAAGGGACAGTCACCACAGTGATACATAGATAAAAGAGACAGTCACCACAGTTAATACCTGGATAAAAGGGACAGTCACCACAGTGATACGTAGATAAAAGGGACAGTCACCACAGTGATACGTAGATAAAAGGGACAGTCACCACAGTGATACGTAGATAAAAGGGACAGTCACCACAGTTAATACCTAGATAAAAGGGAGTCACCACAGTGATACGTAGATAAAGGGGACAGTCACCACAGTTAATACCTGGATAAAAGGGACAGTCACCACAGTTAATACCTGGATAAAAGGGACAGTCACCACAGTTAATACCTGGATAAAAGGGACAGTCACCACAGTGATACCTAGATAAAAGGGACAGTCACCATAGTGATACATAGATAAAAGGGACAGTCACCACAGTTAATACCTAGATAAAAGGGACAGTCACCACAGTGATATGCAGATAAAAGGGGCAGTCACCACAGTTAATACTTGGATAATAGGAACAGTCATTGCAGTAATACCTAGATAAAAGGGACAGTCACTACAGTGATACATAGATAAAAGGGATAGTCACCACAATTAATACCTGGATAAAAGAGACAGTCACCACAATGATACGTAGATAAAAGGGACAATCACCACAGTGATACATAGATAAAAGGGACAGTCACCACAGTGATACCTAGATAAAAGGGACAGTCACGATAGTTAGTACCTGCATAAAAGGGACAGTCACCACAGTTAATAGCTGGATAAAAGGGACAGTCACTACAGTGATACATAGATAAAAGGGATAGTCACCACAATTAATACCTGGATAAAAGGGACAGTCACCACAGTTAATACCTGGATAAAAGGGACAGTCACCACAGTTAATACTAGATAAAAGGGACAGTCGCCACAGTTAATACCTAGATAAAAGGGACAGTCACCACAGTTAGTACCTGGATAAAAGGGACAGTCACCACAGTTAATACCTGGATAAAAGGGACTGTCACCACAGTTAATACCTGGATAAAAGAGACAGTCACCACAGTTAATACCTAGATAAAAGGGACAGTCACCACAGTTAATACCTAGATAAAAGGGACAGTCACCACAGTTGATACCTGGATAAAAGGGATAGTCACCACAGTTGATACCTGGATAAAAGAGACAGTCACCACAGTTAATACCTGGATAAAAGGGACAGTCACCACAGTTAATACCTGGATAAAAGGGACAGTCAACACAGTTAATACCTAGATAAAAGGGACAGTCAACACAGTTAATACCTGGATAAAAGAGACAGTCACCACAGTTAATACCTGGATAAAAGAGACAGTCACCACAGTTAATACCTGGATAAAAGAGACAGTCACCACAGTTAATACCTGGATAAAAGAGACAGTCACCACAGTTAATACCTGGATAAAAGAGACAGTCACCATAGTTAATACCTAGATAAAAGGGGCAGTCACCACAGATAATACCTGGATAAATGGGACAGTCACCACAGATAATACCTGGATAAATGGGACAGTCACCACAGATAATACCTGGATAAATGGGACAGTCACCACAGTTAATACCTAGATAAAAGGGACAGTCACCACAGTTGATACCTGGATAAAAGGGATAGTCACCACAGTTGATACCTGGATAAAAGAGACAGTCACCACAGTTAATACCTGGATAAAAGGGACAGTCAGCACAGTTAATACCTAGATAAAAGGGACAGTCAACACAGTTAATACCTAGATAAAAGGGGCAGTCACCACAGTTAATACCTGGATAAAAGAGACAGTCACCACAGTTAATACCTGGATAAAAGAGACAGTCACCACAGTTAATACCTGGATAAAAGAGACAGTCACCACAGTTGATACCTGGATAAAAGAGACAGTCACCACAGTTAATACCTGGATAAAAGAGACAGTCACCACAGTTAATACCTAGATAAAAGGGGCAGTCACCACAGATAATACCTGGATAAATGGGACAGTCACCACAGATAATACCTGGATAAATGGGACAGTCACCACAGTTAATACCTGGATAAAAGGGACAGTCATCACAGTTAATACCTAAATAAAAGGGACAGTCACCGCAGTTAATACCTAGATAAAAGGGACAGTCACGACAGTTAATACCTGGATAAAAGGGACAGTCACCATAGTTAATACCTGGATAAAATTGACAGTCACCACATTGATACTTATATAAAAGGGCCAGTCACCACCGTTATTACCTAGATAAAAGGGACAGTCACCACAGTTAATACCTGGATAAAAGGACAGTCACCACAGTTAATACCTAGATAAAAGGGACAGTCACCACAGTTAATACCTTGGTAAAAGGGACAGTCACCACAGTTAATACCTGCATAAAATGGACAGTCATCACAGTTAATAATTAGATAAAAGGGAGAGTCACCACCGTTAATGCCTAGATAAAAGTGACAGTCACCACAGTTAATACCTGGATAAAAGGGACAGTCACCACAGTTAATACCTAGATAAAAGGGGCAGTCACACCAGTTAATACCTGGATAAAAGGGACAGTCATCACAGTTAATACCTAGATAAAAGGGACAGTCACCACCATTAATACCTAGGTAAAAGGGACAGTCACCACCATTAATACCTAGGTGAAAGGGACAGTCACCACAGTTAATACCTGGATAAAAGGGAAAGTCACCACAGTGATATCTAGATAAAAGGGACAGTCACCACAGTTAATACCTAGATAAAAGGGACAGTCACCACAGTTAATACCTAGATAAAAGGGACAGTCACCACAGTTAATACCTAGATAAAAGGGACAGTCACCACAGTTAATACCTAGATAAAAGGGACAGTCACCACAGTTAATACCTAGATAAAAGGGACAGTCACCACAGTTAATACCTAGATAAAAAGGGACAGTCACCACAGTTAATACCTAGATAAAAAGGGACAGTCACCACAGTTAATACCTAGATAAAAGGGACAGTCACAACAGTTAATACCTAGATAAAAGGGACAGTCACCATAGTTAATGACTGGATAAAATGTACAGTTATCATAGTTAATACCTGGATAAAAGGGACAGTCCCCACAGTTAATACCTAGGTAAAAGCGACAGTCACCATACTTAATACCTGGATAAAATGGACAGTCATCATAGTTAATACCTGGATAAAAGGGACAGTCACCACCGTTAATACCTAGATAAAAGTGACAGTCACCATAGTTAATACCTGGATAAAATTGAGTCATCACAGTTAATACTTAGATAAAAGGGACAGTCACCATAGTTCATGCCTAGATAAAAGGGACAGTCACCACAGTTAATACCTGGATAAAAGGGACAGTCACCACAGTTCATGCCTAGATAAAAGAGATAGTCACCAGAGTTAATACCTGGATAAAAGGGACAGTCATCACAGTTAATACCTAGATAAAAGGGACAGTCACGATAGTTAGTACCTGCATAAAAGGGACAGTCACCACAGTTAATAGCTGGATAAAAGGGACAGTCACCACAGTTAATACCTGGATAAAAGGGACAGTCATCACAGTTAATACCTAGATAAGAAGGACAGTCACCACCATTAATACCTAGGTAAAAGGGACAGTCACCACAGTTAATACCTGGATAAAAGGGAAAGTCACCACAGTGATATCTAGATAAAAGGGACAGTCACCACAGTTAATACCTAGATAAAAGGGACAGTCACCACAGTTAATACCTAGATAAAAGGGACAGTCACCACAGTTAATACCTAGATAAAAGGGACAGTCACCACAGTTAATACCTAGATAAAAGGGACAGTCACCACAGTTAATACCTGGATAAAAGGGACAGTCACCATAGTTAATACCTAGATAAAAGGGACAGTCACCATAGTTAATACCTAGATAAAATGGACAGTCACCATAGTTAATACCTGGATAAAAGGGACAGTCACCACAGTTCATGCCTAGATAAAAGGGACAGTCACCATAGTTAATACCTAGATAAAAGGGACAGTCACCACAGTTAATACCTAGATAAAAGGGACAGTCACCATAGTTAATACCTAGATAAAAGGGACAGTCACCATAGTTAATACCTAGATAAAAGGGACAGTCACCACAGTTAATACCTGGATAAAAGGGACAGTCACCACAGTTCATGCCTAGATAAAAGGGACAGTCACCACAGTTAATACCTGGATAAAAGGGACAGTCACCACAGTTAATACCTGGATAAAAGGGACAGTCACCACAGTTAATACCTGGATAAAAGGGACAGTCACCACAGTTAACACCTGGATAAAAGGGACAGTCACCACAGTTAATACCTAGATAAAAGGGACAGTCACCACAGTTAATACCTGGATAAAAGGGACAGTCACCACAGTTAACACCTGGATAAAAGGGACAGTCACCACAGTTAATACCTAGATAAAAGGGACAGTCATCACAGTTAATACCTGGATAAAAGGGACAGTCACCACAGTTAATACCTAGATAAAAGGGACAGTCACCACAGTTAATACCTAGATGAAAGGGACAGTCACCACAGTTAATACCTAGATGAAAGGGACAGTCACCACAGTTAATACCTGGATAAAAGGGACAGTCACCACAGTTAATACCTGGATAAAAGGGACAGTCACCACAGTTAATACCTGGATAAAAGGGACAGTCACCACAGTTAATACCTAGATAAAAGGGACAGTCATCACAGTTAATACCTAGATAAAAGGGACAGTCACCACAGTTAATACCTGGATAAAAGGGACAGTCACCACAGTTAATACCTAGATAAAAGGGACAGTCACCACAGTTAATACCTGGATAAAAGGGACAGTCACCACAGTTAACACCTGGATAAAAGGGACAGTCACCACAGTTAATACCTAGATAAAAGGGACAGTCATCACAGTTAATACCTGGATAAAAGGGACAGTCACCACAGTTAATACCTAGATAAAAGGGACAGTCACCACAGTTAATACCTAGATGAAAGGGACAGTCACCACAGTTAGTACCTGGATAAAAGGGACAGTCACCACAGTTAATACCTGGATAAAAAGGACAGTCACCACCGTTAATACCTAAATAAAAGGGACAGTCACCACAGTTAATACCTGGATAAAAGGGACAGTCACCACCGTTAATACCTAAATAAAAGGGACAGTCACCACAGTTAATACCTGGATAAAAGGGACAGTCACCACAGTTAATACTTGGATAAAAGGGACAATCACCACAGTGATATCTAGATAAAAGGGACAGTCACCACAGTTAATACCTAGATAAAAGGGGCAGTCACCACAGTTAATACCTAGATAAAAGGGACAGTCACCACAGTTAATACCTAGATAAAAGGGACAGTCACCACAGTTAATACCTAGATAAAAGGGACAGTCACCACAGTTAATACCTAGATAAAAGGGACAGTCACCACAGTTAATACCTAGATAAAAGGGACAGTCACCACAGTTAATACCTAGGTAAATGGGGCAGTCACAATAGTTAATACCTGGATAAAAGGGACAGTCACCACAGTTAATACCTGGATAAAAGGGACAGTCACCACAGTTAATACCTGGATAAAAGGGACAGTCGCCACAGTTAATACTTGGATAAAAGGGACAGTCACCACAGTGATACCTAGATATAAGGGACAGTCACCACAGTTAATACCTAGATGAAAGGGACAGTCACCACAGTGATGGCTAGATAAAAGGGACAGTCACCACATATACGTCCCTTCGTAAGAGCTTTGTTGTTTCCGAGGAAACTTGAGTTAAACCCTCTTTTTGATCGTAAGATAATAGTCGCTACTTCTGTTTACATTGACCATGAGGCTCTCTCTCTCTCTCTCTCTCTCTCTCTCTCTCTCTCTCTCTCTCTCTCTCTCTCTCTCTCTCTCTCTCTCTCTCTATATATATATATATATATATATATATATATATATATATATATATATATATATATATATATATATATATATATATATATATATATATATATATATATATATATATATATATATAATATATATATATATATATATATATATATACATATATATTTATATATATATATATATATATATATATATATATATAGGTAGATAGATAGATATATGAATATAATGTTTGTGTGTGGTGTGTTCTTGGAGAAATTTTGCCCTTAACGTATTTGCCAAATAATTTTCTCCCTACATTAACAATATATGTATATTTTTTCCTTATGCATATAAAAGTATTCACACTGCACACACTGCCCGTGCTGTAGTTTAAAAAACTCTACACAATGCTGTGTTATTTTAGTTCATGGAGATTTTTTATTCGCATACTCGTCATTTTCCTAAAACCGAATTCGACCTCTGCACGCTCCAGGGCCAGCTTAGCTTGGACGTGAATCCTCTTAAGAGAACCGGGAACGTAGCTCAAAATCTCTGCCACGTATAAGAAACAAAGCAAAGCTTACATCGTTACCCAGTGTATGATGATACGAAAGGGTTTAATACGATAAAAAGAATATCTGGCAATGATTATTTTAGCATTTTTTAGTTCTGTAGTGTTTTCATTTACAAAATAAATTGATTAAGAACCTTTGATTTGGCTGAGCCACTTGCCACCCTTGCCCTGACCAAAGCGACAAAGTTTGGAAATACCATAGTGCCTAGTTAAGAGAATAACGAATATAATTAGAGAATTTTAAACTTTTCTGTAGGGCTCGCGCCTCCCCTGGAAACTGCTGATGCCCCCCAGGTTAGGAACCACTGGTATATATAGACAAGGGTGTATATTTATGGTGCGTGTAAGACCTAAAGGAACCCAAAAGGGTTGGGAGTTCACAGAACTGTCAACAGATTAACATCGAAATCTACTTATTGGTCATCCTCTTTATTTTGTCTTTCAATCCTTCTGGAACATATGTTTTAATCTGGTATTTAATTCTTTACTGGTCTCTGACCTAAGTAAAATAAATCACAATCCATACAAGGAACTTTGTATACAGTATTTCAGTCTTTTCGAGAGCTATTTTTTTATAAGCATGTATTTGATATTATATGTAAAGGATACGTTTGTATTGAACAATTTTAAAAAAGGTTTTACAGCTTAAAATCCAGTAAAATTTGGGAAACGATGTGTGAGGATACTTCTAATATATATATATATATATATATATATATATATATATATATATATATATATATATATATATATATATATATATATATATATATAGTATATTTCAATATCGAATTCACAATACCATGGTAATAACTCATTCCCACGGGAAAATATTGATAAGGCCGTGTTCGAATCCTGGTCTGTGCAGAAGCATTCATCATACGTATGATTCCTTTTACTGGCAGTTATACCAAGGAATAGTTAATTTTGACATTAAATGATATACTGTATGTATATATATATAATATATATATATATATATATATATATATATATATATATATATATATATATATATATATATATATATATATATATATATATATATATATATATATATATATAAAATTTCTGACTCACATCAGGATCGAACCCAGGTCTTTCAGTTGTGCGTTGATTATTTCTATCATATTCGCTCAGAAGGGATTATTATATATATATACTGTATATATATATATATATATATATATATATATATATATATATATATATATATATATATATGTATATGTATATACAGTATATATATAAATTTCTGACTCACACTGGGATTGAACCCAGGTCTTTCAGTTGTGCGTTGATTATTTCTATCATATTCGCTCAGAAGGGTTTTATATATATATATATATATATATATATATATATATATATATATATATATATATATATATATATAATCAGAAAGCTACAAACGTCCTTTAATATCCAATTCGCTCTACCAACCCCACAGGACGGTGGACTTATTATCAACTAAAAAATTCCCCTTCGGTAACATATATGAAAATATATTATTTCCGAGGTAGAGCGAATTGGATATTAAAGGACGTTTGTAGCTTTCTGATTGTATATGAATCACGGTGATGTGATAAATAGTCGTATATATATATATATATATATATATATATATATATATATATATATATATATATATATATTACATGCAATATAATTCATGTTAGAAGATGGGTACAGAATTCTTGAAGTGAAATGGAAGGGTGAGAGTACCTCGTGGAAATATATTTGGAAATGACTTGCTTGTTGGAAATACATGGTTGAAGAAAGGAGAAAACTTTCACAGGAGAGACAAATAAACTCTTTGAGCATATAGTTTATCTTTTAGGCAATTTTCATTAAAGGCTGATGACCAAGGGCCAGACAGCATTTATCCTGTCTTCTATACTTATTCTTTCTCAAGATGTAAGTCATTAGGGAAGGGCAGATGTCGATTTCATGTTCAATTTATTCACTGTTTCTATCAGTTGTTACAACCATTAACTTAGAATATCATCAGTGCTTTTATTGAAACTATGTCTATATATATATATTTATATGTATGTATACATACATATAATATAGTCTGTGTACAGCTGAAAAATTAGACTCAGAATGAAAGTTAACAAAGAAACCGTACTAGAGACAAATCCGGCAGGTCTTCCATGAAGCTTCACAAGGCCGTCTTCCAGTGTTCAGTAAGTGTTCCTAAGGCCTTAGGACACTTGAAAACACAATACACACACACACACACACACATATATATATATATATATATATATATATATATATATATATATATATATATATATATATATATATATATATATATACTTACATACACACACACACATATATATATATATATATATATATATATATATATATATATATATATATATATATATATATATATATATAGATAGATAGATATAGATAGATATATGTGTTTTCCTTATTTGTCATCGTCAATCATGGTATGTGAGAGCGCTGAAAAATTGTGGAAGATGTCTGTATAATGCATTATACATCCGTTTTCCACCTTTCGTGAACACAAAACTTGCCGGTATCCCTTCCCTATAGTTAACAATAGCTTGAAACTGCACATTCACGAGTTCTTTTCGTAGGTGGTGGTGTGTTCGCCTATATTTTTGAAGATTGAGCCAACAGGGACAGGGAGCGGAGCATTCACTAGTGGCTGTACACCTCTCGCTCGATCACAAACAGGTTTCTTCCTCCTACACAGTTCCTTGTTGTATTTATGAGGTAAGAGCTGAAGCGTAGAGAAAAAGTTGAGGGTAGAATGAGGTTCTGGAAGCAGAAAGTGAGAGACGAAGATCGCCGTATTAACGTTTATATATACTTAAATTGCTAAATTTGTAAAAGAACGTTGCCTCAAGATGAAACGTTTTGAAACATGAAGGGCAGCTGATCGAAAAGACGGGTTGTTTGAGCGATAGTTTTTTCAAGTTGCCTACTGTGAAGCACACCGTTTAAAGGGAAGGAAAAAGGACCGTCATTTCCATACCAGGGGTGATGTTATGTACACGGTGTAAAGTGCTTGTAGAAGCATTTAGTACACAGTGTGATTCATCGCTACTGGATCATTTATTTATAAATGAACAACCGTAGAGATGGGCGCCTTTTTTCGAAGCAAAGTGTGTTGACGGATATGAACCATTATCCATAGGAATTCCTTATGCGATGTAAGACCAACCTTGGTTGTTTGCTTGTTGCTTTTAAGGCTTCGATCATTACCGAAAATAAATTGCCCATCCGTCCCCGGGACCTTCCAATCTCGCAGGTTGCTTTGGAGGCTGCTATGACAAAAAAAAAAAAACAAAAAAAAATTGAGTTTGTTCCTTGATGTGGGTGAATGAGATGCCGATTTCAGCGGCCAGTTTTTAAAAAACAATCGCCTTCTCTTTAAAAGTGGAAAGGGATTTTATATATATATATATATATATATATATATATATATATATATATATATATATATATATATATATATATATATATATATATATATATATATATATACTGTATATAAAACATTTAAACTCAGTATTGTGGCTTATTAGGCTATAATGATGATAATGTCACATAAAAGTTATCTTGTTGTAGGTAATAATTTAGAATTGCTAACAGGATACTCGATGATGACATCTCATCATTCCCAATACACTGCATGGGAAAAATACCTTCTTTGCCTTGTGGCGAAGAGGCCATGTTCTGTTTGTACTGACTCTCCGGAACTGATCTCTATGGCAACGAAATCCTTCAAAACTTAACATGTCCATGACGTCCTCTTCGATGTCTCTCGGTTCGGTTTGTTTTTCTTACGGCTTGTGATCTTTCTTGTTTGATGAAAGGGTTAAGTTGAGTACTGTTCATGTGTAGATGCGTCAGTTAATATGCAGTAGGGATTTCGTTACCCGAGCTCTCTCTCTCTCTCTCTCTCTTTTTCTCGGTGGTGTATCTGGTTTTGTCTCATACTTTTTTCTCGGTGGTGTATCTGGTTTTGTTCATACTTTTTTCTCGGTGGTGTATCTGGTTTTGTTCATAAAAAGTAAGTATAGCTTAGTTTTAGCACATCATATTTTCTATTTAAATGTTTTCGACGAAAGTGACATTTTTAGTTCTTTTGATTACTGGTAGCCTTTTGCTATTTTGTACTGTGATTATTTTTCACGCGTTTTTCTCGAAAGTCACGTTAAAGTGCCAAATGAATGAATATGTCGTCCATATGCACCCGTTGAAGTCACAGGTTGAAGAAGCGTCACTAGCATCAGCGTCGACAAGGCCAGCAACCAACCCCTGAACAGGCTCCGGACACACACAGCACCCGTCCACCTCTCTCACACTCCCCGCTTCTGGGTACCCGGGTAGACGACCCACAAACGAAACTAACTTGACTCCGCAGATTCTGTCAGGGTTTGGCCGGTCGGTCTGCTCTCTAGATGCCTTTTGGGGCGGGGGCTGTTGTTCAAGGGACCTGTATTCTATGGCCCTATAGAAACAGTGAAGACGGGAACATATGGTTCCTGGATTAACCCAAATTGAGTGGCTCACTGGGTTCCAATCGAGTCTTGATACAGTGTTCGAGGGTTCCATCCACTTTCCTCCGAAACAGAAACTGATTTGGCTGCATGTCGTTTCTGTTTGCGTTCGCATCTTCAGTAGGTTGCAGTCTTCCTTTGGGTTGTAAATAATAACCCCCCCCCCTCCGCTCACTTTGGTCTGTACTTGGACCCACTTATGATCCAGCTCGACAGAGCCGAGTGTGTTGGTTGAAAATTTTCCTGCTGCTGAGTGTGGTTTTGGTAGCACTGATCTCGGCCCGAAGTCAATTAACAAATGTTCACTGCCCGTAAACGGTAAATTCTCTCTCTCTCTCAAATTACTTTGCGAAAGTGTGACGCCAGTTTCAGTAACCACAAATACATCTCTCTCAATCATTTCGACCAAAATACATACACTCTCAACTTAAGTGCTTGGTGCCACGTCCATTAGCAATTTATTAAGCGATAGCTGACATCTTTGGTATATTAAAATATTGAGAAAACAGAATAATTTTGTTAATAGAGAGGTCTGGAGGTCGTTTAGTGAGAAAACATGGCCATTTTTTTCTGGGCTAAAACTTATTCTTTTTTCCTTCTTGTATTTATGTTGGTCGATAGCATGCTTCCTCATGGACAATATAAGAGACTTGACTGAAGCACTTGTGAATGGGCTGAAGGCCTCAAATAACATGTCGTTGTCTGTCAGTTTACTGGTTGCGACGGAAGTGGCTGTCACATCTCGAAGTAGATTTGTCGGTTTTTTTTTTTTTTTTTTCGTACATTGCTGTGTATGCAAGCGTTACATAGACAGTGCCTGGTGAAATATTCTCTCAAATATTGACGCCTGCCACAAATAGTGTGCATCTATTTAACACATCATTTTTAACAGGTCCCTAGCTCAAAAGAAAATAATTGGACGTCATTTAGAAGTCTTGTGATTTTGTTCTTTGGGAATTTTGTTTTTAAACGTATTTGTTATCAGATATATTGTTTTTTAAACTTTTGAGCTTTTTGCAGTTTCTCTGGAATTCTTTAGATACATTGGTAACTTCTCATTTGTATACAACTATTTGCGGTATGTCAATCTTGAGGTTTCCTGAAGAGCCAGACCAAGATTTTTCTTGTCAAGATACAGTTGTCTACTGCCCTACAGATTCTGAATTAATCTCAGGTTAGAGCTAAATAAATACTGCTGCTGCTCTCTCTCTCTCTCTCTCTCTCTCTCTCTCTCTCTCTCTCTCTCTCTCTCTCTCTCTCTCTCTCTCTCTCTCTCTCTCTCTCTCAAGTTCTTTGAAGTAAGTGTAAAAACTAAACATTTTGCGTGGGAATTAGGGGTTGAAGCATTGATAGGGATGAAGATATGTTGACCGATAAAATTTCTTGAAAACGTGATTATTCAGTGGTCGTCACCGTGTAGAGTACTAGAAATATTTTTTCTTGGAGTCGGCCACTTCCAGACCACTAAAAATTTTGTGAATTACTGGCTGCGGTGCGCGAGCGCGTGTTTGGTTTTATTTGTATGCGCGCGAGTGATGACGTTTCATCTGAGAAAAAACGGTATCTGCGCAATTTTAATTAAAAAGAAGGTCCTTCTGTATAATGAAAAACATGAAGGAGGGTATTGCAACGTGCAGTAGTGCTGTGTGCCAAGTTTGTGTTTATAACCTTGAAGTCATCTGCATTGCCATCACGATTGCAGCCTAAGACACAACACTATCATAGTAGCCTTCCCTACATGTGTCAGGGTGGTGTGCCTACCTGACTGACCATTATCTCTCTCTCTCTCTCTCTCTCTCTCTCTCTCTCTCTCTCTCTCTCTCTCTCTCTCTCTCTCTCTCTCCCCCAATTACACAAGTTGTACGTTAGATTTCCTATTTTCGTTGTGCATTATATTCCCTCACTCCTGTTCAGATTTGTTTGACCAAAATGACAGTTGTACTTTGCCATGATATGAGCTGCAGTAGCGACTAGCTAGGGTGTTTGTGTCTACAGAGGGACTTGTCTAGTGTAATTTTCGGAAAAAGCCGATGATGACATGCGAATAGCCTCGCATAGAGGTAGGGTACTACTCACAGTGGACCGATGACGGTCTTGAATGTTACTCTTAGTGATCCATGTGCCCAGATGTGCATTCTTTCTACCTTGATTTTCTCGCAGTCCGTCTTTACCTTCCCACATGTCCAACCAAAATAACTTGGTCCTGACCCTTTACTCACCTTTGGACGCCCAAAATCTTTCGGGCCACCCCTACAAGAGTAGAAATGCGAAACAATGAGCTCGTGCCATTCACAAAACGAGGTAGTGTTTCCAGTCACGTTTAAGTAAGTCATTATTGAAGTTCTTGTTTATGGAGTTCATTTACAAAGATTTCTTTAAGTCCAATCCCTTCTGTAGAAAACGGGAAGGCTTTGTCCCGAGTCTGAAGATGCCCACGAACTTCATTGAATTGGTCATTTTTGTTTTAGCATGGCAGTAATGGAGTCGAATGTTGCATTTTGGGTGATTTTCGTTGCTTGTATTGCTCTAGTGCAATATGAGTCCTCGGTTGGTTGGTTGGTTGGTTGGTGACGTTATCGAACAGGTATCATTAAGCAGATGTGATATTAATATCGCCTAGAAAAAGTATTACATTTACCGTTCATGCAAAGAATTCTTATGAGAAATAAGTGCTTAATAATGTTAGTTTTTAAGTTAAATATGATCAGATTAGCTGAGTAGATGGATTTATTTCGATTCCAAGTACCAGAACCTGAGTTCGACAAGTAGATGATACTAGGCGGCTATTTTTTACGGTTAAACTTCACTTTCCTTTTTAATACCTAACCATCAAATTAGTCCTGTGTAAAAGTTTGATGTAAATATAATTGACGTCATTCTTCATGTATATACTACAGAAAATTCACGTCAGTGTGAAATTTTCTCGTTAATTTAATTTAGTCCTCTAAGCTTATAGTCCATTGTGTGCAAGTACACTTGCGACAGGCTGAATCTCTGCTGCTGACACCATCTGCCGTCTTCTTCGTTTCAAGCGGATTTCTACACTTTCGGGGAAGTTCGACGGCCATTTGTTTTGTATTACTGAGCGTGAAGAGATGTTTTTGCATTTTCTTAAGTTTTTACTTATATGTTTATATGCACGCGATAAGCATTTTTGAAGCCGTGACCAGCATTTGAATTTGAGATAATCGCTGGTCGTTACAAAAGTTTGCAGTGGGTGGAATTTGTGCACACACTTTAATGAACTGGTGGACGTTGCGTTTACTCTTTCTTACCTCTGCTGATGGGCTGCCTTCCTTCTCAAACTTAACAGTGAAGCAGATTTCTCAGCCTGCAAGCTGCCGCCGCTGCTGCTGCTGCTGATGATGATGATGATGATGATGATGATGATAAGAGAATACCACCATCGCGCGGGAATGGTGGCGAGGCAGTTTAATCGGTTGTGGCCCTCAGGCGTTTTGTGCGCAAGGTCCTTTGGACTCTGGGCCATGGTCTAAGAAGACCTTGTTGTGATGTGAAATATAATTGTGGCTTTATTAGTCACATGTTTTCGAGACTTTCTCAATCTTGTGTATTGTCGCTTTTAATGAAACTAGCATAGTGAAGTGCAGATGTTTATAAAAATTTCTCTCTCTCTCTCTCTCTCTCTCTCTCTCTCTCTCTCTCTCTCTCTCTCTCTCTCTCACTTTTGGCTTTGATAGATTGCCTCAGCCCAAATCAGATTAGTGTTTGGACGTATCCTGTTTACTTATTGTGTCTTCGAATCCCCTTGAGGAGGAGTGCGCTTTCAGTTTGGAAGTTAAATGAAGAGGGTAATGGTACCGTCCCAGTTTTCACCACTTGCTGTGTAGTGTTTTCCTTTTATAGTCTTTTCTATTTTGACTCCCAAACAGTAATATTATAATCCGAAAGCGTATTTTTCATCTCAAGTCATGTAATTTAAGTTTGATATTTTATTATTTTACATTGCCGGTAAATTTATCGTATCCAGTATCGATATAATTCCATTTATATTTATTTCTAGCATCGGTATATATATATATATATATATATATATATATATATATATATATATATATATATATTATAAATTTGGGCTGATATGCTTAAATTAAAGGGATGAAAGGGCGTTCCCAGTATTATGTGAGTTTACGCCAACCATTGAGAATGTAGATGATTTTTAGGATACTTTCCGTATATGAGTGCGGTTTTGTTGTTTGGTTGCATCACAGCCTAATTGGTAATGAAGACTTAGTTGGCAATTTAGTTGGGAGAGTTGAAGGGTGTTGCAGAATTTGTGATTTTACAAATCATGTGCGTTTTCGAGTCCATATGATGTGCTGATTGATTTTCTGTATTTTATATACTGTCAGTTTGTTTGGGTTGTGAATCTTTTTTACCAGTATCAGGTGGAAGTACAAATGCATATCTGTCGTGGACTCGAGGTTTGCAGTAATATTTCGGTACTTTTGCCCATATTATCATCATTCAAAATGTAAACTGCTATATAACTTCAGAAGGAAAACAAAAGCCACCTTAAAATTAGTGAAATACAAAACAAGTGAGTTTTTCTGAGGTAATGCTTAAATTAAAGGGATGAAAGGGCGTTCCCAGTATTATGTGAGTTTACGCCAACCATTGAGAATGTAGATGATTTTTAGGATACTTTCCGTATATGAGTGCGGTTTTGTTGTTTGGTTGCATCACAGCCTAATTGGTAATGAAGACTTAGTTGGCAATTTAGTTGGGAGAGTTGAAGGTGTTGCAGAATTTGTGATTTTACAAATCATGTGCGTTTTCGAGTCCATATGATGTGCTGATTGATTTTCTGTATTTTATATACTGTCAGTTTGTTTGGGTTGTGAATCTTTTTTTTACCAGTATCAGGTGGAAGTACAAATGCATATCTGTCGTGGACTCGAGGTTTGCAGTAATATTTCGGTACTTTTGCCCATATTATCATCATTCAAAATGTAAACTGCTATATAACTTCAGAAGGAAAACAAAAGTCACCTTAAAATTAGTGAAATACAAAACAAGTGAGTTTTTCTGAGGTAATGCTTGTTGCTTGAAACCTATGTAACAGCTCCTCCTGTACTGAAATTCGTCAGCCGGAATAGTATTGCTAGGAAGGCCATTCTCAAGTTTTAACCTTTTAAGTAAGTTATCAGTGACTTCAGGAGTGGCATGTTGCATCCCAAATGAATATGGACGCAGATGCTTAACAAGCAGTAGTTCTTGGGTGTGATACAGAATTCATTTCAATGAAGTTCCCTGTTGTAAAAGTACACCTTGTGGAAAATGGCCGGCTACACAGGATATCTTCCGGCAGCCGTGGCCTTTGAAACCTTGCTTACATTTTCTAAGGAGAAGCAAACCCCTTTCCTAACAAAAGATATGAAGCTTGTTGTATTGATAATATATATATATATATATATATATATATATATATATATATATATATATATATATATATATATATATATATATATATATATATATATAATTAGTTTATAAAAATGGATGTAAGTGTATGTTCCAGCATACACATACACATGACTTACTATCTGGGAAACAATACTGTGGGGGGTAAGACATCACTGGCGGCACCAAAGGGGGTGTGGGTGGGAAGGGGGTGACATGTAAATAATCGAAAACGACAGATATTAGTGTCTAATCCGTAGCTTTCGAGGTCGCTGAGATGAATAGTGACACTCCAGATGCCCCTCAAGTCCAAGTTCAGCCCTGGTAGGAATGGGGGATGAGAAGGGGTGAAATATAAAATGTCCAAAATGCTGGGCAATGTAATTGAAGCAACTATGTTAACAGGAAAGGGGAGAGAGAGAGAGAGAGAGAGAGAGAGAGAGAGAGAGAGAGAGAGAGAGAGAGAGAGAGAGAGAGAGAGAGAGAGAGAGAGGGAGTTTGTCGGTTGTCATTCAGAGATTTCCTTGGGTGAGAAAGGGCTGAAATATGAAATGTCAAAAACACTGTTCTATGTAATTGAAACAACTATCGTAACGGGAAAGAGAGAGAGAGAGATTTATTGGTTGGCATTCAGTTTTCCTGGGCAGCACCGGGTTGGTCAGCTAGATATATATATATATATATATATATATATATATATATATATATATATATATATATATATATATATATATATATATATATATATGTGTGTGTGTGTGTGTGTGTGTGTGCGCGTGCGTGCGTGTATGTCGATGTCGCCGGTGGTATTGCCTGAAAAATGTTGCACGCACTTTTATTGTCATTATTATGTGATGTCAGCTGATGGAAATGTGTGTGAGGCTGTCGTCCTGCAAAACTTTGTAACCATCTTGATGGGTAACTGCTGCTGTGCACTTCATGTAGACTGACAGTGGGAGGATGAGTAGCAATCTGCTGAGGCAACTCTTGACACGGCCGCCGTGTCGTCGTCGTTGTTCTTTCCCTAAGACACAACTTGGGCCTGTCACCCTTGACTACAATTGTCGTCGTTTTTCTTGGATTTATGATCATTGTGGAGTGTTTATTGTTTCTTTTTAATCTTCGATTGGGTCATTATCGTTGGATTTAATTGGTTTCTTTGTGCTTTTTTCGTAGCTGTATTTTATGAGAGTATTTTGTTGCTTTAAGATGATTATTTTAGTTTTGATTTGTGTAGAAACATCTTCGTATTAAAGCAACTGGATTTTTTACTGCGGTTATGACGCTTCTCTTGAGGTGTTCACCCGTAGAGACTCATTCCCCCAACGATGTTAGTCACTGATGAGGAAAACTGGCGTTCATCAAGTTTTCGCTCGCTGCTGAAACATGCCGACGCATACATTGGGTCGTGTATTTTTATGCCCGTTATAGCCATTGTAGAGGATTTCCCCAAACAGTTTTGTTTTCACGCTCTTGTCAGTGTCTGTTTTTATACAGACGGTGAGGTTATGGATGTAGATAAAAAATGGTTCCTATTATGTGTCAATGTATTTAGTTTAACGGTTTGAACTAAAACTTGCCGTGTTTCATTGGCTTGTGTCTGGGGATTTGTGGATCTCGAATGTCAATGAGTTTCCGGCTTTTTCCTCAGCTTGCTGTTCTAGTGTCTGATGGCATTCGTCGAGAGACGACAATGAAGTGGAAATCATTTCCAGTTCTTTTTGACATCCACAGCCTCTACAATTCGACGGCCATTGAGGAGGAGGAGGAGGAGGAGGAGCCATCTTGTTCAGAATGTGGAAATTCTGCTGTCACATCTTGGCTTCATTTGGGGTGTTTTCTATTACTTTTAGATTGACTTGCTCGTGGCAGTTATAAAGTTTTGTTATTGGCAGTAGTAGTTCCAAGGAATATGTCTGTTGTGGGTTAGTGGAGAGAGAGAGAGAGAGAGAGAGAGAGAGAGAGAGAGAGAGAGAGAGAGAGATGGGGGGTCGTAGATCAAGCTGGTTTATGACATCACGGTCCCGCGCGCCTCAGGCGGTAGGTGTGGTCAAAGATCTTGGGTGTGGTAAGGTGGTAAATGGATCAGGGGGCCTGGTGTGGACCTCCGGACTTGGTCGTCGTCGTCGTCGTCCTCCTCCTCCTCCTCCTCCTCCTCCTACCAAGGGTGATGGGAGTAGAGGGGGAGAGAATGGTGCTTCAAGGCCCAAACCGCAGAATGTCAGTTGGAGTAGTATGTCGCAAGGAGTGTGAGTGGCTCGAGGCTTCCTGGGTGAGGAGAGTCCTCGAGTATATAACGGTAGCGATGATCCAAGTGTCTCGTCTGGGGTAAAGAAAGCTTTCACGCCAGAGAAGAAATGGAACTGCTTTGTAGGAAGTATTCTTACTCCCTTAGTACATGTTTCTTCACCTTCACCCTCCACTACACTCTGGCTACAAAAGGTTGAGACTCGAAGGTGATTAGCACTGCTGCCATATTTTCTTAAATCCGTTCACTCTTCAGGAAAAAATGGTGATAATTTGGTAGATTTGGCAGTTTTTTTGAGCGGCGCTGCCATTTCCCCGTGTATAGATGATTAAGGGAAGTGACCACGGGTCACAATAATAAGAGGATTGTCTCACATCCCTCCATTCGTCAGTACAAAAGCAAAACACGAAGATCAAAACATTATACTTGGACCTTGCTTCACATCTTTCAAATTGTCCAATATAAAATTTAATTAAAAACATGTATATACTGTACACACACACACACATATATATATATATATATATATATATATATATATATATATATATATATATATATATATATATATATATATATATATATATATATATATATATATATATATATATATATATATATATATATATATATATATATATATATACTGTATATAAAGTGACTGCACTTTTAAGTATATACATATGCATACATTACTTAAAAATGAAGTCACTTGTAAATTAAAGCAAATAGCTGGACATTGCGCTCGAATGTGTCCACAATCGGGATTAACCTTAACGTCGAGGTTAATCCTGATAATTCACCTTTTTGGGTTAGGATTAAAGACATCCTTTGGCAAGATGGGAAACGTGTCAGCGCCGCTAATTATAGGAAATTCTCAACCTTTCGTAGCTTACCCGACTCCAACCCGCCACAGCTCCCTCCCTCCCTCCCTCACACCGCCGGCTCTTCCAACTTCCTTTGACGTGTTTCTGACGAAAAAGGAAAAGAAAGAAGGAAGAAACGAGGCTGGGAGCCCACCGTGAGGTGTGCGCCCTTCTTGCTCTTTGGGATCTCGACGGCGTGTCTTTACCGGCTCTTCTCTTGAAGCCTTCCACACAGACATGACCTCTACCTAACCCTCCCCCCCCCCCCCACTTCCCTCCCTCTCTTCATCCCGCCACCAGTTTTCGCTACAAAATGGAGTCGGTGATATGTGTGGGCGTCTCTGACGGGATGCGAATAGTGGGAGAAAATTCGTTCTCTGCGGTTGGCTGGTTGCTTGATTTCCAAGATGAGAATTTCTGGCACGAATGTGAAGGAAGCCGTTTCATGTGATGTCTGTATGGCCATTGAGGTCTGTGCAAGAGAAACACCATCATTTCGTCCTCCCAGTAGCCATCGTGTCTTATTCAGGATAATATATAGGAGTCAAACAAAAATAACCACGTCCTTCAAAAGAGGAGGCAGTCGGGTGAAACTGCCGTTGGACCGATATTCTGAACATTTTTCCAGAATAACATGTTTTGGGTCAACTGGACACTCTTATAGACAGTTTCTGGATTTTATAGTGAAATCATTATCGTTTCAGAATAGAGATGCTTCGGCCCGTATCCTTACGTCGTCTTGTCACGAACGGAGATTATATTTTCGTCACCCGACTATTGGTGCAATAGTGCAAGGCAGTGTCAAGAATACTAAGTCTCTTGACTTTAACGAGAGTTCATCACCAGTCATGGAGTTCGACTTGTGATGCATCACACGCATTTCCAGTGTCGTCGAGACGTTTCTCTTCCGAAGAGGGATTTTACACTTTGATTTGCTAAGAAGAACCAGTCTTTGTTAAGACATTGGTATTAATAACCCCCGAAGAATTTGGTTAAAATTGAATGAAAGTTCGTTATGGTCTCGTCTTAATTTACCTATGGAGATACTGTATTAACTTGGGGCCCTCTTATAAGGATGGCGAGGATAGTAGACAAACAAAAAAAAAATAGTTAGAAAGCATTTAGTCCAAGGGAAGATCCCACCCTGAAAGCATTCAGTCCAAGAGAAGATCACATCCTGCACTCGATTATTCATTCTGAGGAAAATTCAAACTGGAGTCAATAACAATATTAAGAGTACAATAGATAAGTATCAGTGGAGAAAGTACTTTAAATTTTTTTAAAGTGACTACTGATACTTAATTTGTTTTTCTTATTTAAGTGTCAAGTGACCTCTGTGGCTTAAATTTTTTTAAGTGACCACTGTCGCTTCTTACTACTGAATCTTTAGACCAAATTTATATTTTGTTTTTCCCTTCCTGGGATTTTAATGGTTTGAGTGTTTCAAAATGAATTTCCCCCTTGGCGTCGGTAAGGGTCCAGGACCATCATTAGCGAAAATTTTAAAGTTTTACGTCAAACATACTGCAATCGGCTAATTAGCCGATTGCAGTATGTTTCGATCGTGTAAAGATTTCTGTAAAAGCCTTGTCCCATACGAAAAGAATACGAGTGATTTCACAAAGTTACATACATGGCTCTGATCATGTACGCCACTTTGAGAGAAAGAATGCATGTCCTGATCAGTTACGTCATGTTTTAAATATTTCTTGGTGATTTAACACTGCATACTTGATTTAATGTTCACTTATTAAGGTTTTCTTTTCAGATCTTGAGTAATTCTTGATAGTTTAAATTTTTCTTGATTAATTTAAATTCCTGATAAATTAAACTTTTTGTGAGTTAGTTTTGTTTCATAATTTCATTCAAGAATTAATTAAGTTGTGTTATTTTCAAGTAATAGTAAATTTTTCAGATTGTGAATTCTAATAAAAAAATTTTGAATTTCAAAATAAATTTTTGTGTATAATATTTTTAGAAAAAGTGTTTCATTTATTGACTACCAGTGAATAGGATTAATTTTGTGTGCGCATAAGGCAAAGTGATGAACATGTTTTGTTCCTTTAGTTTTGCTAAAGTGAGTTAAGACCAGGGAAACAGTTAGTTATTTGATGGAGTGATGAGTTTAATTGTTGATACCTCACACTTATTCTGATAAACTGAGTTTGATCTTTTCAAGTGATTAATAAGCTTTTTAAGGGATCAGTGTTACCTTCAGAGTACTCAGTCGTAATTCTTAATGTTATGAGAGTTCAGGTATCTAGTGGAAGTGAGGTAAATTTTTGAATTTTGAGATGAGTTGTGTAATAACCAGGTACTTGGTAAGCATCGTGACACTATTATTTGGTGCCCAGAGACCCGGGAACAAGACAAAATATCACTGGTTTATGGTTTATACTGGTAGTGTTAGGGATATATTTTGATAGGAGAGTGACCATATAGTTATTTTTTGCTTTATATTGTGAGTTATTTAGTTGAGTAACTTAGAGAACATGGCTCTGTTCGATGTTCAGAAATTTTTAGCAGCTCCTTCCATCCAAGAGTTATCTGAATCCAACCTGACTAAGGCACAGTGGACTGCTTTAGCAGTGGCATGTGGGGGTAATGTATATAGTGGTATGATTAAGGCACAAATCAAATGTATTGCAAATCCAAGCATTGATGGACTCTGGTAAAATAGATGAAGCGTCAGAAGAAGCACAAGAATTGTTGTATGCAGCTGAGGAATAATTTATAAATAAGGAATAGCAAAATAGGCAGAAAGAGAAAGAAAAGATGAGAGAAAAGAGAAAGAAAAGAAAGAGACGAAAAAGCAGCAGAAGAAGAAAGGGAAAGAGCAAGATATGAAAGAGAGATGAAATTAATAGAAGCTTGCTCCAAGTTACCTGTAACACTGTCTAACCCTACTCAAGGTAATTCAGACCCTGTATTTGATGTAGTAAGAGTGCAGAAGTTAATTCCAAAGTTTACAGAAGCAGCTCCAGATGAGTTTTTTTATCACTTTGAAAAAGTGGCTTCAGGTATGGGATGGCCAGAGGATAAATGGTCAGTCTTGTTACAGTGTTTTCTCATTGGTAAAGGAAGAGGTGCCTATTTAGCCTTATCAGCTGATCAGTGTAAAGAGTACAAGGTACTCAGAACACAATGTGCTACAAGTTTACCAGATGACCCCTGAATATTATAATGAAAGATTCAGATCTTTGAGAAAGGATGACAAGATAACTTTCTTGGATTATGCCTACAAAGTAAGATGTTTTAAACAATGGCTGGAGGCTGCTAAAGTTAAATCTACGGACAAACGTGAGGAGTTAGTAGTCCTTGAGCAATATCTTAGAGGAATTCCTAAACACATAAGAGCCTATTTAAGAGAGAGAGAAAGGTGTTAAGAAACTTGACAAAGCTACTACATTGAGTGAGGATTATAATATCATTTGTAGCAAAAGAAATTATAATGTCAAATACCAGAACCAACAACGCACAGGTTTCAGGTCTCATCCAAATTTCAGGAACATTACAACTAGAAATTCTTCTAGTGGCTATGCCAGTATAAAGCCAGGTAAAACCCCTCAGCAATTGAATGTTAAATCCTTATCATCCAGTCTGTTCTCAAGACAGATACAGAAGACTAATGTTGTCTGCTACAAGTGTAGAAGAGTAGGACACTACAGTTGTGATTTTCAGACACAAAAGCAGACCAAACCAGTTGGTTAAGTGGTTAAATGTAACCAGGTGAAGCAAAAACTGTGAAGAGCAGTGTGGGGAAGACTGAGACAGTTGGGAAGACTGAGACTAAACAAGCAGAGTGTTTAGCAACCAGTGGAAATGTAACTTCAAGCAGTGAGTGGCTGAGCAGCTTGGAGGCTTTTAAGCCATATATCTATGAAGGTACACTGACAACTCAAGGAGGGAGTGTGCAGGTACCAGTCAAGGTATTACGTGATACGGGGAATAACCACAGTGTGGTAGTTTGTGGTGCTCACCCACAGTTGGAGAAGAATCTCACCAGAGATTCAGTTATTTTGAAGGGTATAGGAGGAGAAGAGGTAACTCCTGTATGCCGCTTGCACCTGTCATGTGAACTGGTGACAGGGAATGTTGATTTTGCTGTAAAGGACTCACTAGCTGTTGAAGGTGTACAAGTTTTACTGGGTAATGAAGTTGTTGGTGTACCATTTGTTCCTTGTCCTATAGTGACAGACAAACCATGAAGGATTAGTCCTACTGTAGATTTAGAGAAGAAAAACTCCCACCTGTTTCCAAGTTGTTTAACTACCAGGAGTATGAAGAGAACTATGTTTGCAAGTGAAGAAACTGAGGATTTACCTGCACTAGAAGGATCAAGTGAAGGATATTTGAGCTTAGAAGAGCTGTTCCAGGAAAGTGAAATTTCCCCTAGTGTTAGTAATGAAGAGATTTCCCAACAAGAAGAGGATCCTGTTGTTATTGAAGAGACTCCGAGTAGTCAAAGTGTTCCTGAAGGTAGTAGTGAAACTACAGAAGCGGCGATAGCAGATATGGAGAGTTCAGCCCTTGAAGTTGGTCAAGTGACAAGAGAGAAGCTAATGGAACTGCAGAAGAGGTATACAACATTGGTTGGTCTATTCTTCAGAGTTGTTGATCAAGAAGAGATGCAACAAACTCCTACCTGTTATTATCTAAAGGGAGGATTGCTAATGAGGAAGCATCGACCTGCAGATATACCAGGAAATGCTGAATGAGGGGAATATCAAATTTTGATTCCATATCCATTGAGGAAGCAAGTTGTAGCAGTAGCGCACGAGTCTGGACATATGGGAATCAGGAAGACTGTTGAAAAGATTATGAAGTATTTTTTCTGGCCTGGACTTCACAAGGATGTTAGCAGATTTTGCAGAGTGTCACACATGCCAGATAGCTGGCAAACCAAATGAAACCATTCAGAAAGCACCCCTACAACCCATAGAAGTTAGAGGAGAACCCTTTAGCCAGGTAATTATAGATGTGGTTGGGCCGCTTCCAAAAACAAAGAAAGGAAATTAATATCTGTTAACATTAATGTCCCAGTGACTAGGTATCCTGAGGCAATTCCTGTAAGAAGTATAATTGCAAAGGTAGTTGCTGAGAAGTTGGTGAAGTTTTTCTCCAAGTTTGGAATACCAGAAATTGTGCAAAGTGATAGAGGAGCGAACTTTACTTCAAAATTGTTCCAGGATGTGATAAACTTGTTAGGAGTAAAACAACAGTTATCAACTGCTTATCATCCAGAGACTCAAGGAGCCTTGGAAAGGTTCCACCAGACATTGAAAAGTATGTTAACTAAGTATAGTTATGAATCAGGAAGAGAATGAGATGCTGGTTTGCCCTTGATGTTATTTGAAGTTAGGAATGTTTATCCTGAAAGTATGGGATGTTCACCAAATGAAATGATTTTTCGTCGTACGGAAGCATCCAAAAAGCCACCAAACAACTCAGGTCTAACAATCCCTTCATTTTCCATTATCCCAAATCCATCAGGAGTTCGCTTATTAACGTATACTTAAATAACAAAGGGGAAGAAGCCGGAGTTTACAAGATACCGTGTAGCAATTGTAATGACATTTACGTAGGCAAGACAAGTAGATCGCTCTCGCAAAGAATAACAGTGCACAAAAGATCAGTACGTTACGCTTCGGAGAGTTCGGGGATTTTCCTACATATCAGAAATACAGGACATGTCATAAACTGGAGTGGGGCGGAGCTGGTTTTCAAAAGTAGTTGTCCGTACAAAAGAGAGATGCTGGAATCTGCTATCATCAATCAAACCAACAATATGAACTTGTCAGGAGGACATTGGAAATCGTATGACATAGACGCTTTAATCCTCAGACCGCTCCTGAAAAAGATGGCCCAAGAAACGCGACCTCCAGAATCGTCGCCAAACGGGAGCTAATGAGGCCAAAAACCACTAGGGAATTGGTCATTCTCCTCCTTCTTAGGAAACGGTCACCTTCATACCATCGGAGACTTAAGGCCACACCTATATGTTTTGTATATATACCCTTGTAACATTTCATCTGTCCATATTCTACCAGTGAACAGGGGCACAGAAGCAAGTGCCCGAAATATATGGTTTCAACGTTTAAATAGTGTTTTATGGGCCGCCTTATATTCATATTACACTGTGATATTACAGGAAAAGACATTCATATATATATATATATATATATATATATATATATATATATATATATATATATATATGTGTGTGTGTGTGTGTGTGTGTGTGTGTGTTATATATTATATATATATATATATATATATATATATATATATATATATATATATATATATATATATATATGTGTGTGTGTGTGTGTGTGTGTGTGTGTGTTATACATAATATATATATATATTATATATATATATATACACACACACACACACACACACACACACACAGGCAGTCCCTGGTTATTGGCAGCCTTGGTTATCGGCGATCCGGTTTTATGGGGCTTGTCTAGTGGCGACGATAACTGGATTTTTGACACCGATTCCCGGTTATCGGCACCAGTCTCCAGTTATTGACACTGATCTCCAGTTATTGGTGCTGATCCCCGGTTATCAGCGCCGATAACCGGATACCTTCCCGGTTATCAGCGCCTGTAACCGGGTACCAGCACTGATAACTGGGGATCAGTGCTTTTATCGCCGATTTTCGGTTGTCTGCGATTTTCGGTTATCGTCACACTGTCAGGAACGGAACCCCCGCCAATAACTGGGGACTGCCTGTATATATATACATATATACATATACACATATGCTATATATATACACATACATATATACATATGTAGATATATGTGTTAGTATGTACAGTATATATATATATATATATATATATATATATATATATATATATATATATATATATATATATATATATATATATATATATATTATATATATATATATATATATATATATATATATATAATATATTATATATATATATATTATATATATATATATATATATATATATATATATATATATATATAATATATTATATATATATATATATTAAACTGGGGGTCTTGTTGGGATGAGAATTGAACAAATATGAAAATGGTGACTGCAGAGGGGCCAGTGCGCCCAGACTATGAACAAAGGAAACATTATTTGAAACTTACCTTAGATTTTCCCTGGATTTACAATTAAAGGAGGAAGGTCGCCATTTGGAATTAGAGTTCTTTTACCATTTACAGGGGTTTATTTACAGAGACTTAGCATGAAACAAAGAGACAAACAAAACGACAAAGTAGCCAATGGGCAGACATTAATTGGACACATAGAACAATAATGCAATGATTGGCAACAAGCAGGCTGAGTAATAAAGGGGATCAATGTGCAATACAATTAGGCCAGTTACAATAAAATAATAGCTTAGTCATGCCCCGATTACTAAAATAGTCTGTTAGTACGCTGCAATGGATTGAACTCCAGGATGGGGAAAAATAATTCATATCAAACTTGGCGGGGCCACAACGGATTTCAAGGATCGGACTGCGTCCAGGAATATTTTCAGGATTGGAAAGGCAGTCAGAATTATCGGACACAGAGCGCACGGATTGGTTGGTCTCTCCTGTAACAGAGGTTCTGGATTAGGAAAAGCGGCACCCACTGAAGGAAAGGGAATTCCCTTATAAAATGTTACACACTGCACATGTTAAATATTAACCACTACGTAGCCCAGCAGATAATTAGAAAGAAATCATGTAAGCACAGTATGGGAATCGTAATTGATTGGGCTTTTAACAATGGACACGTGATCGCACTCACACAAAGAGGAAATTTAAACACTGGTATTGCTTAGCCTAAATTGCCCTTAAGTTGCACAGGGAGAGGGATAAATGGATAATTAGCACGGAATCTCTACTGAAATTCAAGGCACATTAATGGCGAGATATGGGAGGACGGCAGGACTCGTAACAAGGGAAGATTGCTTTGTGGAGGAAGGAGTTAAAGTTTAGAGAAATGGGAAATTCAAGGGGTTTTTAAGTGGAAGGGGAAGGGCTGGTTTACTGACTGTTTGCAATGGACGAACCTTGTCTGATAATTGCGGCGCCAAACAATCGACATCAACCATTCATCTGCGGTAGTTCAACCAGTTAAGCGAAGATGGCGGAGCGTCTGCCGAGGATGAAGATGAGACTAGTTCTGGCTTCCTCCAGTCTCTCAAATGGCATCTTGTTTTTGAACTTTGGGCCAATCGTACCTGCAAATATGTCAAGACAACCAGTAAAAGGGCAGAGGAAAGAAAGTTCTTAAAGTTAAGTGCTTACAGATTAAAATCCCACCTGGCCACTAGACCTAATATGCCTATTGACCCTCCCCATACCTAAATGCTCCCACATCACGTGATGGGGGTGAAAAAGGGGTTGAGAGCGGGAGGCCTATTGTTTCCCAGAATCAGGCGATGGGAGGGGCTTCCTACACTGCTGTATATATAAAACACCACTATGGTGGATGTTAATCAGGCAGGAGGCTTTACTTGAGCTCGTCTGTTGTTGAGTTTTCTTTTGGTTACCATTCGACTTGCAGAGTATAATCAGGTTTTAAAAATTAGTTGTCAGAGTAATACTTTTTGGAAAATTACTGCATTTTCCGAGTACTTCAGTCTTATGTAAGGATAACTATTTTATACCCCTCAAGAATTTACTCCTTCCTCATTTTTGGAAGAGGCTGTAATATTACGTATATATATATATATATATATATATATATATATATATATATATATATATATATATATATATATATATATATATATATATATATTACTTAGTTTTAGATTTCAACCCTAAAAGAGTTCAGAGGTCTGGTTAAACAAATCATTTATAACTAACTAACTTAGTTTTAGATCATTATTAGAGTTCATCGCTATTTCTTTGGTATTAGTGCTAGTCCTAAATTAGCAGACATTCTTTTTCCAACTAGCCATGTTTGAGAATTGCATTTATTGCAGAAATAAGAGTTAAAGCAAGCAAATATAAAGGGGATCATTTGACAGCACACACTTATTTACTCTTACAGGTGCCTTGTCATTCGTCTAACACATCCACACACAGTTGAGAGATGATGGGGAGGGGGAGGGGGGGCTGCATTGAAAGGTATCTTCCTCGATGGAGAGGTGTTGTGTGACGGTATCATCGACTCCAAAATGGGATCCGATGACCGATGTCGGATATTGTTGTGTCGCTTCTGCTGGTAGTGAGTGAGTGAGTGATGACTGCCACCAGCATCCCTCACCATGAATGGCCTCTTCTCCACCACCTCTCATTCCAACTTCCTTCAGACAGTCGTCCGTTCGCAGTTCTTCGAATTTTTGTACCTCAAGAACTGGCAGGCATCGACATATTTTAACTCATGCAGTGAAATAATTTATAGCTTACTCTTGCCTATAGCCTTGATGAAGCGTTGTTGTTGTGCAACTGAAGTTATTTTTATCCGTAGTAAAAGTAAATACTTATTTCCCGTTTTACCTTTCGTAAATTATGGTTCATATCCATCTCTCTCCTCTTCTCCACCTTAGGGGCATTTTTCATAATTCAGTTTTACCTTTTTCTCTTGGGGATCCTTCTCTTTCTCTACCGTCTTCCATTCGTGGTTGAATCCAGTTTCCTGCGTTGTCTGTCTGCCTGGGTCTTTCATATGTATCTGGTAACCGACGGCGTTGTCAGTAACTCCGGTAGTAATGGCATGTGATGTCATTTCCTGAAGGAGTTATACCTTGTGCTTTCATTTTTTTCCCTGTTCCGAGTGTTTTCATTTTTTATGGGCAGTTTTCCAGTGCAGTGCGCTTCCTTCCTAAGTTCAAACTCACTCTGTTTGTCTTCCATATTCGGTGTAAAGTTTTCCCCTTGATATTTTTCAGATTTCGTCAAGAATTTTGCTGCTGCATCACACACACACACACACACACAGATTGAGAGGTTTTTGAGCTCATGTTATTTATCCTGGTATGTGTTCAATAGCTTAGGTTACTTAGATTTCTTTAAGACATCAGTTGCCTATCCTGTGAGAAATATATTGATAAAAGTCGTTACCTGAAGACCACATTTTGCAGAAAGTTGAATGTATTTTATGCATTGATAAATTTCGTCACTCAACACATATTTGAGAGTCCTGTCCTGACTATCTTTAGTTTTAAGCTTTATCCACTAATTCGATATAACTTTAGGTTATGTCTTATCAATTCTGCTTGCTGCTTATCAAGAGAGAGAGATTGTCTATATACAATGTGTGTTTATGTATATATATATATATATATATATATATATATATATATATATATATATATATATATATATATATATATATATATATATTGATATATATATATATATATAACATAAATATATATAAATTTTATATATATATATATATATATATATATATATATATATATATATATATATATATATATAACATAAATATATATAAATTTTATATATATATATAACATATATAATTATATATTTGTTATATATATATATACGTATTATATATTTATACATATACATATATATATATATATGTATATGTATATATACATATACATAATGGAGCTATAGAAAAGCATTGTTTTCTATCCATTTATTAAAATGCCGACGTTTCGTGTCGCTTGATACATCTTCCAGGCTGAAATAGCGATTAAAATAAACAGTATTTGCGTATAAAAGATAAGATATATACACATTACGCATTAGATTACACCGGAGGTAAACAGGGGGCTGATTCTATCCTTGAAATGAAAGAGGGACCCGATGGTTCTGGGGCTCATCGGGATTAGCTTTAGGTTGAGTGCAGGTAACTGTCTATTGAATGAACTAATACATTTTTTCCTGAATCTGTTGTCAACATTATTGCAGTTTTATTCTCCTCGTCAGTGCTCACAACCTTTATGCCGGTAGTATGGAATGATAGACACAAGGTAGGTCTCTCTCTCTCTCTCCTTCTTTAACTCTAGTAATAGGGTGTTCAGCTCACAACTGAAGAGTGTTCAGTCCCAAACCAGACGCAGAGAGAACGGTATGAACACTTACTGTAAGTTAAGTATACCTCAGTTTTACCAGACCACTGAGATGATTAACAGCTCTCCTAGAGAGGGCTGGCCCGAAGGATTAGACTTATTTTACGTGGCTAAGCGCCAATTGGTTACTTAGCAACGGAACCTACAGCTTATTGTGGAATCCGAACCACATTAGCAAGAAATGAATTTCTATCACCAGAAATAAATTCCTCTAACACTTCATCAGTTCGGCCGGAGACTCGAACTCGGGCCTAGCGAGTACTAGTCCCCAGCTCTACCGACTCGCCCAACGAAGAGCTTAGCACTTATTGTACAAAGGAAAAAATCCATTCTGCCTCTGTTGGCCTAAACAGATACGTATGTAGCCTACCTGTTTGGTAGTCGATTGTTTTGCATGTTATTGTGAGAGAGAGAGAGAGAGAGAGAGAGAGAGAGAGAGAGAGAGAAGGAAATACTCACCAAAGTACTCACTCCGCATTGGTGAAACCATTAATGAGATGCATGGCCATTGCTCTAGCAAGATGTAATTCTGTAGAATTCGCTCACTTGCTCTAAGTTCTTCGACACGCTAAAGAATAGTGGGTTTTCAGCGTTTCTTGACCCCCTCCCCAAAAATTCCCTGATTGAACGAGGTTAGATTTCGTGAAAATTGCCTTAGTTTTTATGGAGTACGTTCACCATACGCTCATGCATTTTTCATGTAGTGAAGTTTGTTTTTAAGGTCCCCTTAGTTTGAAATTGTTATTGTAACCTTGAAATAATTCACTCTTAACGCAGCGCATAAAAAATATGGTGAGATGGTTTCGACCTCTGAGATTTCTATAAGAGTAGACCACCACGGTTAGAACTGACTGGCAACGTCACTCCGGAGGAAGTAGTACAGTACACGAGTTGCTCTCATTCCTAGTTGCTCTCATTACGCTCATTCCTTTTGATCTACAGCAACACTTTGTCATGAGTTTTCCTCTTCCCCATTTTTACGTGGCGTGGCTGATTTTGTTTATATCGGTTAGTCTCAAATGATGAATATTGTGGCCACTGTTTTGTAATTGGAAATAATAAAAAGTTTGAACATATCGACGTGGTTAGAACAGTGTTACACAGTGTTTTAGCCGTAGTTAGCCGCTGTTTCGTTATGAGAAATTGCTGAACGAATGATGATCCACTGACCAGTGATTGCTGCTGTGATATGCAGGTTTCATGCCTCTTTTAACAAACCAACAAGTGGCAATTGCCTTCATCAAGAGAATTTGTTCTTTTCTAATTGATATTTGAAATTCGCATACTCTTGAAGTGTACGATATTAGGTTTAAACATTTTTACCCCAGAAAGGTCAGATGAGATACAAAAATCAGTAGCTTTTTCGTCTACAATAATTTTGGGATGTTAACGCCTATTCAGTTCCTTGTTGTATTATCAACATTACAAGTTGTTCAGAAACTTGAAGTAAGGTTCATTTTTAGTTTTGTCTATCATTAGGGAAAGGATGATAAGAGCCCATTATGGAAATGATTTCTTTGCCAGTGGAAATGGTGGTACTCTTTCACAGCACATCATTTCTTTTCTTGTGAGATACCAGGTGTGAGGAATTTCATCATGTTAAGTGGAGGACCCCGAGAATGCATTTTCCTTCAAATAGTTTCTACTCATAATTAAGGGCTGTATTATAATGAGGCTACACTATAGTCTTACTGTATTTGTCAACGTTGGCTACTATTGATGCTCTCTCTCTCTCTCTCTCTCTCTCTCTCTCTCTCTCTCTCTCTCTCTCTCTCTCTGTAGAAGACTTTTTAGTACTTGACTATGTTTGGGACTTGTGGTGTCGTCTTGTACATTTCCAAGGTCGTTGAATGGTATTTGAGTTTTAACACAAAAATGAATTTGTCTGCTTAAATTTACACAAACTGGTTTTATGCCTGTCATCTTATAGATTGATGATAAAAACTATTGATGAATTTGTGCAAAGAAAAACAAGTTGTAAATTGTACTACCACCGGTTATTTTTGTGGAATGATGTTGGCATTCAGCAATTTTGCCTATATGAAATGTGAAAACTTCATATGAATCGAGATGAGGTAAGCTGAAGCTACTGCACCCACCAGCACTGCTGCAGCCATGCTATTGTTCGTTTTGTTAACACTTTAAGATTTATGAACTAAGTTGCAAGGAATACTTTGAAATTAACAGCTGCCGTGTCTCTTTTTCCAACAGCTTGTTTATTTGAGGAGTCCTTGGTTAGTGGAACTCGCCGTGAGGATGTGGCAGACGTTCGAGAGGGACAAGATGTGACCCTGGAGTGCCGTTTCAACAATCCCAACCTCCTGTCTGCTGGCGGTCAGATGTACTGGATGAGGCAGCGCAATGGAGAGAAAGACAACGTGGCCATTGGCAGTACACCCTTCGACAGGAGTTACACGTGAGCGAGCCTTTCTATGGTTATTCTCGTATGACTGGACTCAAGTAAAGTCATTGCTTTGGACTAGTTTCATGAGTATCATTCAAGATTATCATTTATTTTCCAATCTGTAATTGTGTTCTTAATGGGTACTGTTGTAAAAAAGAAAAAACCTCCAATGACCATTTTTTCCAAGGATAAGTACATGTCTAGATTACATTTAAGCATAACATGTCTAGATTACATTTAAGCATTATACCCAGATTCCATGTTTATTTATTTTAGCTTTCCTTTGATTTTCTAATTATGTGTCAGTGCCCTTTTGTTATGTTCTTATGAACAGATATAATATTGCACAATCCAGTTTTGCAGGATTAATGAATATTCCGTCTGTTGCTTTAAAGAATAGGTGATGAAGAATCACTTCACCAGTAAACAGTGAAATGAATAGGTGACATTCTCATCCATTAAATGCTGAAAACAGGAAAGTCATATAGTAAATTTAATTTTTTTTATTTTAAAGGACAAGATAATAAAAATGTGCTCCTCCAAAAGTCATCATAGGCTTTAGCTTAACCCCAGTTAGAGAAGACTCAAGACCAACAAGAGTGTCATCCATCAGATTCTTGACTGTCCATACATTTCAGATCTGGTTTAACTTTCTTTTTTGTTTGCGTGTCATCCATCCATCAGAGCCTCAAAGCTGTCTCAGATGAATATCTGCCAAGTGCCCTGTTCCTCTCCCCATCCCACCAGCAGAAAGTGGATGTACACAAGTATTTCTTTGAATTTGCACTTGATGAGGCTATGTTCCACTCAACAGGCGTAATGGAGTGGCTGATGGATATTGATTAATGCACAAGGAGATGAGTTCAGAATTATGAGAGAAGTTTTTATGTTTCCATTTCCTGTTTCTTATCTCCTTTAGTTTGAAAGAAAATGATTTCGACCTTGACCTTTGGGAAAGGGATTTTTGTTGAGGGCATTTCCTCTGGGTTTTAGTTCGAATCACATGTAAGGGTTGTTTTAGAAGAAGCTATTTAATTTGAATTGTGAGATTAGAATTTTTATGACGTAACCTTCCCCTTTTATAGGGTGGACTTAGATGAAAGCGAGGGTCGTTATGATCTGAGAATCAGCCGCGCAACGTATGAACGTGACAACGGGATGTTTGAGTGTCGGTTCAAGGAGGCCAACACAGGCTCCGACTTACACACCACCACAGTCAATTTGACTGTCCTCATACCCCCTGGCAGTCCTCAAATCAGTCCTGAACAACCAACAGCTACAGAAAAACAATCCATTGACCTTGTTTGTGCATCCCAGGGTGGGTCTCCAGATCCTGAGATCACGTAAGTTAATGCTTTAGACCTTTGCCCTTTGACCTTGTATTTTAAGGTAGTTGCCTTGTATAAACTATAAATGGGCTTAGATATTTTATTCTTATTTAGGGATCAGTTAGGCAGTGTTGGGAAATAGAATTTTTCCATTTTGTGAGTAAAATATATTGAAAAATACATAGGAATAAGGTAATATAGTTGATTGTTTTTATTTACTCATTGTAAGTAAATTTGATTCAATTTTAATGAAGTTTGGTTTTTCAACAAGTATGGGGAACACAATGAATAGAATTGGATGAAACAGTCGTGAGATTTCACAAAAATATCTAATCCTCATTCCATGCAGTTCTTGCTGCACGCACTTTTGTCTCTTCTTTTTCTAAGAACTTTTTCTTACAGATGGTATCGCTCTGATAATGAAGAGAAGTTGCGGAGTGTTTTAAAGCCTGGTGGAGGACGGGATTTCCAAACTTCATCAGTCCTCACTATAATACCTGGCAAAGATGATGATGGTGCTAAGTATCGTTGTGTTGTTTGGAACAGGGCTCTTACAGAACATGAGAAGATGGAAGCCACAGTCACCCTTAGTGTGAATTGTAAGTAAAGACTGGTATTCTTTTCTTTTACTTCCCAGCATACTGCATGAGTGTTAATATTTACATATTTTTGGCTTGTTTATTACAAGCCTTAGTGTACTTTATTTACAGTCTGAAATTTGTATATTCAAAGGAAAAGTTCTTAAAATTTTTTGTTTTTAGATTACCCTCGCATCACAATTGGACCTGAGAATCCTCTTCGTGTTGAACTGGATCAACCAGCCACTTTAACTTGTAGTGTTGATGCAAAGCCACCTGTGAGCAATGTACGTTGGACTAGAAGTGGACGGTTTCTTGATACCCGTAATGCTTATGTCATAGATCGTATTACTATGGAAGATGCAGGTCGCTATGTCTGCCAAGCTGACAATGGATTGGGCACATTAAGAGAGGCAGAAGTTACACTAGATGTACTGTATGGACCAAAAGTTTCTGTTATTTCTATCAAAGAAGTTGATGAGGAAGATGATGTCATGATTACCTGCAATGTGACTGCAAACCCAGCACCAGTTACTGTTGAATGGTACAAGGAAGGTGATGACAGCTTCTGCCAGACAGGTGACATTTTACGCCTCAGTCAAATAACCGCTGCAGATCAGGGAAATTATATATGTCGTGCAGTTAACATATTGAATCCAACAGATGGGGAATCTAGTGACCGTATTGGGAATGATACTGTTGCTATTAAAGTCCAGCATGCTCCTGGAAGAACATACATTACCCCTGCAGAACCTATTGCTGTCCAGGGAGAGCCTTTTATACTTACTTGTGGGGCTGATCCACCAGGGTGGCCAACTCCATCATACCGTTGGTGGCGACGTGATTCTGATGCTACTTTGAAAATGGGTGGCAATTATACCATTACAAGAGCAACTCTCAATGATGAAGGTACCTTTTTCTGTCAGCCATCCAATAGCCTTGGTAGAGGTAGTCCTGCATCTGCTACTGTACGTGTATATCAACCTCCCCGCATGTTAGAGAAACTTCAAGAGACTGCAATTCTTCGTTTAAGCACATCAGATTATAGTTTGACGTGTCGTGCAGAGGGCAAGCCACAACCATCTATTCGATGGCTCAAAGATGGAGTAGAATTGAGTCCAGGAGATGGGCTTTATGACATAATAATTCAACAGTCTTCCCTCGGTCAGAATGATGCATACACTGTCCAATCAACCCTTCACTTCAAAGGAACCCGACGAATCAATGACCAGCTCTTGGCAACCGATCGTGGTACTTATGAGTGTGTCTTCAAAAATGAAGTTCGTGAAGTATCAAGCGCACAGCTTCTTAGAATAGAACGTTAGTACCAAAATTGATATGTTTTTTCCCTTTAAGGTTTACTCTACTGTGTTTTTGTCTATTTAATTGTTTGCCCTCTTTCATTGTTAATAATTGTAAAAGAATTTGACATATTTAATGTTCTGGTAGGTCTCCTGTTTGAAGTTAATATAATGTTCTCATCTTTACAGATTCTCCAGTTACTATACACAAGCCAAATAAAGTTGCATACGACTTGAATGAAGATGCACAGCTTGAATGTCGTATGCAAGCTTATCCAGAACCTACTTTCCAGTGGCTCCTGGGACCAAATATCATTGATCCAGATGGGGTCCATTATGATAAAAATGATACAGCCTTGCTTGATGATGTTTATGCTTCTGTGTTGACAGTACGAGGGATAACAGAAACAGATTACGCAAGCTATACTTGTAAAGGCACAAACACCATAGGAGACCATAAAACAATAATAACTCTACAAAAGAAAAGTATACCAGAATCCCCTACAAATTTGCAAGTTATAAATCGTGGTACAGATTTTATAGAATTAGCATGGGATGAAAGCTTCAATGGAGGATTCCCTGATACAATATTTTATATAGAGGCAAAAACCAGCTTGGGAAAAACCATGAGTCATGATTGTCAAACTGATAACCCATGTATTTTCCAGCCTTTGCCACAGCAGACTTCATTCAAATTACAAGTCAAAGCAAGTAATATAAAGGGTGACAGTGACTTTTCAGAGCCTCTGGAGGTCATGACTTTAGTCAGTATGGATGCAATTCCAGACCCTCAAGAAGTCTTTTTTGAAAAGAGTACAAATACACTAGGTTTTAAGGTACTTCCTACTGATCTCATGTTGCAAGGGCAAGTGGAAATAAGGAGAGAAGATTCTGAGGAATGGACTGTTATGGAGCACTTCATTCCAATTAGTACAGATAGTCATGGTCCTGGCAAGGTTGAACTTGGAAATGAATCTATTGAAGAGGTTCGCATAAGGTTTTGCTCCATTTTTGCTGAAAATACTTGTGGAAGATACCAAGAAGCTCTTAAAGGTAAGAACAATAATGTAATACAGTATATATTTTAGAAGTAGGCCTGAATAAGTTTGTCTATCCAGCAGCTTTTGGGTAATATTCTACTCAGTCATTTTTTCTAAAGGGAATGGAAGTTTTCACTTGTAAGTTTTCTGGTTACATGAAATATAAATTTCTTGTGTAAAGTTTAATGCACTTATTTACTGTTTATCTTTGAGAAATTATATATATCTTAAATGTGAAATTTCATATACTGTCTTTTGTATCAGTAGTTTAATGAGATTTTACATGTTTTATTTATAACCCGTGTTTACTCTTTTAGTTGATGAGTTGCCCGATGTACCATATCAAGCAATGGCAATGGAGCACATGGTGGCAATCATTGTAGGATGTGTGACATTTGTGGCAGTTGTAGCTTTGGTGTTTATATGCTGCTGTTGTCGCCGTCGCAACAATAAGTTAAAAAACAAGACTGCTGATATGGAAGTTTCTCATCGGGGTGTTGTAACCCAGCAGGTTAGTCATTTTTGTTCTCTGTTGATCCTCCCTAGCTACCCTAAAAGGAATTACAGTTTGTCCCCATCAGTCTTTGCAAACATGATAGTCATGAAGTTGAAGGCACAGGTATGTACAGAAATTTTTCATTATAAGATATTCTATGTGAATCTTCAATCTTTTGCTTGAACTTCATTTTCATACTTTCAAAACTAAACCCCTAATGAAATCTAATACTTTAGAAAAGCCTGATGAGAGTACTGCTTTGATCTCACAGATGTGATTTCAGTTGTACATGATAATAGAACATGCTCATGAAATTCCCTGAGAGTTAATTTTGAGAGCTCTTCAATATAGTACTGGTTTGTCAGATTCATAAATATGAAAGGATTCATAGTACTGGTTGTCAAATTCAGTTGTTCCTACATATACATATATATATATATATATATATATATATATATATATATATATATATATATATATATATATATATATATATATATATATATATATATATATATATATATATATATATATATATATATATATGTATATATATATGTATATGTATGTATATGTATGTATATGTATATGTATGTATATGTGTATGTATGTATGTATATGTATGTATGTGTATGTGTGTGTATGTATGTATATGTATGTATATGTATATGTATGTGTATGTATATGTATATGTATGTATATGTATGTGTATATATATGTATGTGTGTATATATGTATGTGTATATATGTATGTGTATATATATGTATGTATATGTGTATATATATGTATGTATATGTGTATATATATGTATGTATATGTGTATATATATGTATGTATGTGTATATATATATGTATGTATGTGTATATATATGTATGTATATGTGTATATATATATATGTATATGTGTATATATGTATGTATATGTGTATATATATATGTATATGTGTATATATATATATGTATATGTGTATATATATGTATGTATATGTGTATATATATGTATGTATATATGTATGTATATATATGTATATATGTATGTATATATATGTATATATGTGTATATTATGTGTATATTATGTGTATATTATATGTATGTGTATATTATGTGTATATGTATGTGTATATTATGTGTATATGTATGTGTATATTATGTGTATATTATGTGTATGTATGTGTATATTATGTGTATATGTATGTGTATATTATGTGTATATGTATGTGTATATGTATGTATATATGTATGTGTATATGTATGTATGTATATATGTATATATATATATATATATCTGCACTTCCATGAGTGGAGTATCCATGTGCACTAAGCTTCAGCTGTTCTTGAATAGTGTCTGTAAAAACAAAATCCTAACGCTACCTGGGTCACGTGGTGCGACCCGACCCAACCTACGATGGCCATTATTTTCGCAGCCGTGCTAGTGTTCGCGTGCTTCCAAGTGGTCATCTATTTTTTTTTTTTTTTTTTTTTCTTTGTACTGTTTGCTCTAGTCTTTGTGATTGGGAGTTTGTACTCCCAGTGCACAGTGATTGTCTGACCCTTTTTGCCACATCTAGTTTTGCTATTTAAGTCTGTAGTTAATATTGCTATTTTTGTCCCTTGATGCAGGACAAAGTAGGGATGGAAAGAGACTTATTCCATGTGTGTCTTCTTCTCGAAGCAAATAGAACAATGCACAGATTAGCTGTGCAGTCCGATGAATGACGATAAAGATATGACTGAATACTAAAGCAGAGGAGTTACATTCCCTCTGGGGGAACCTCTTTCCCTTCTTCAGGCACTTCGTCCACCAATTGCACTTCTTCAGGGGCTTCAGGAGGCTTTGGAGGTCCTTCTTCATGGGCACGAGAAATATGGCGATAGGCAGCTGCTGTTGCTGCTGCTTCATGGTGACGAGGAGGTTATTATAGGGTGCCAGATCCCATTGAGGGCATTTGAAAACTTTATGGAGCATTCCATGTAAGGATCCCATGCCCCAGTCATCTCCTGCAGCTCACTGGTTGCCCTCATAATTCAGGACAGATTTCCAAAGACATGCCCCCATCTTCCCCCTCGTCACCATCCCGTGAACTTGTCGCATCTTCTTCCTTGCTGGCAGACTTCATCAGCTCTTCCAAATCCTGGTCCGTTGGGGGTTCAGAGTGGGCATCAGTGAGGGTGTCAACTTCATCTTCGGTGATGTCATCGAAGCCTTCTCCACCAAGCGTCCTCGCCAGCTGGGCTGCCTTATCAATGGCTGAATATTGAATTTATTTAGGAGAGAAGCCCTTATAATCGTAAACACACTCGAGCCACAACTTCCTCATGCACGCATTAAGGGTCTCCTTCATATCCTTCAATGATTGGCTAATAACGGTCAGACATGTGGCCATTGTGAATTTACGCCAATATTCCTTCAGCAAAAATTCACTGACATTGTTCATTGCCTTCACAAGGTGCTCAGAGTTCCAGGTATAGAGTGCCTTGAAGGCACGGATCACGCCCTGGTCCATAAGCTGAAGGAGAGTGATGTTGGCAGGGAAGGACTCGGCTGGACTCCCTCGTAATAAAGATCCAGAGGGTGGCCACCAGTATTACTCACAACCAACAACTCCATGCACAAGTCATTGAGGTAATCCTTAACTTGAGGGATGAGGCTCTGAATGAACCAGTGATCCGTAAAGACTTTGGTGATCCAGGCCTTGGGCTGTGCATCCAAAACAAAGGCAGCAAGTGCTTGTTCTTATTCTTGAGGCAGACTTTTGGGTTTTGCAGCCTTGTAAATGAGGTCTGATTTCAGCATGAAGCCAGCAGCATTGCCACACATGATGAGGGTAACCCTATCCTCCTGGGCCTTAAACCTGGGCTCTCTAGTTTTGTCCTTCATGAAGTATGTCTGTGAAGGCATTTTTTTTCCAGAACAAGCCAGTCTCATCCATATTGAACATCTGTTCTGGATGGTAACCCTTGTCCCTGATGATTTTCTAGAAGGTGGAACAGCTTCTGGAAATGGTGGAACCACCCCTTGCTGACCCAAAAACCTTCAGCAGCTGACGATGGTCCTGATTCAGGAACTAACGATGGTCCTGCTGCTTCCTCTTCTTCTTCAGTGGGATCATCGAAGTCTAAGAAGTCTGCTTCCTGTACGTCACCGCCTTCTGTAACAGTCAAAAACTGCTGGTAGAATTTTTGTGCCTTCTTGCACAGTGGAAATGTCTGCCAGAAGCCTTAGAAGGAGCAGGGCATTTAGAAGGTATCTTAGGGCACGACTAAGAAAGATGACAAAGATTAAAAACAAGACATAGATACTCAAAGTACTGTACTGTACACTACACAGATATGCAGCGACAAGCTCAAGCAGGAAAGGTCTACACAGTGAACTTTACGTAATATTTCAAAGTCGTCTTGCAACATTACCCTTAAAAAATACAGTATGGGTTGGAGAGCTGTGCATGAATGCTCCTACAACTGTTACTGTACTCTTACCAAGGTGAAAACTGATCAAGTTATCTATATATTCAGGCACATATGTTTTCTTTCATACAGTAGTATTCAAGCCTTAACATTTTCTTTTAACATAAACAGGTATGGGTAACATTTTGTTTCCCGTGAAGTTTATGATTGGAATTTGCGCTTCGTATGGTGAAAGTTTTTTAAGAAAAAAAAAACTCGTTTTGATATTTTGCTGTGTTTACACTAATATTAATATTTGAAAATTAGTAATGTACAGTAAATCATTTTTTATCGTAAAAAATGTATTTAGTCACGAAAGTAAAATTAAAATAATTACAGAATATTTTAGATATGCTCTATTTATTAATTTATTTTAACTTATAAGTGGTATCTCTTCTTTCTGTATGTCCTTTTACTTCCCCATACTTCTTCCTAATGAACACCATATTCTTTGGAAGCTTGAATTTCAAGTCAAAGGCCCCAGTGGGCTTGTTCCACATGAATAGGTTTCCTTTACTGAATATAATAACATTAATAATAATTAATAATAATTATTATTATCCTGAACTGGGAACAGTCAGGGGTCAACTGTATGAAAGAAGACAGAGGAAGAAGACCTCCCCCACCCCCAGAGTACCTTCCCTGTTCCTTCTCTCTTCCCCACCATTGCTGCCACCACAAACTACTCCTCCATTACCCGTAACTCCTGGTAAGGGTATTTTTCCTCTTTCTATGCCTACTAGTAAGAAGGAACCCAACCAGGGTTGTCAAGATCTTTGGTAGGACCTCAAGGAAGAGTTCCGGGATGGCAGCATGATGGAGTTGGAAGTAGATGGGAGTTCACGTGGGTGGGCAAGACGGAAATTCCCCTCAAAAGGGTCACCCCCTCCTCCAAACCTCCTCCAGTATGTTGGGATAGACACTGACCGGAACTGGCATCCAGCAGACTTAGCTCTTCACCATGAAGGAGTCGCTCAAGGAGAAATGGGTCCCATTACTCTGACGGATCAGAATGGAAGTATGGGCTCCATTGACGGAGCAGTTCATCCCAGTACTCCCCGGGGGGGAGGGAGGAAGTTTCTGATCTCGTTCCGGAAGCAGGTCATCAAGGTATACCTCCTCAAGGCAGGAGTGAGACGGAGCAGAGCAGCACCCCTCTCAACACCGACCACCAAGACAGCGGACCAACGAAAGTCAGGGACACGTCCCCCCCCTCTCATTCAGGAGGCAGGCCCCAGGAATGGTGTTGCTGCAAGGGTGGCCACAGCAGGGGTGGGTCCCATGCTGCTTCTTATTGCTCCAAACGTTGGTTACCAGGACGGGACAGTGGGGCTGGTGTCAGATACGACTCGGCCTCCCCGTGACAGTGAGTGCCAGACGACCACCCAGTGGAACGGGAAAGAGACCAGGTGATACTGGAACCATCTGCTCTGGTCTCCCTCCTGGATCATCCAGATGAGGAGAATAGTTTTTCAGACTTCATCCTTAAGATCCATAGGAAGTTGGATCTACCAGAACCAGAGGATGCGACATCTGAAGACTACCCCAACATCTACATGGAACATATGTTGGATAGCATCCCAGGAAACAAACAAACTATCCGATTTCCTTGGTCCCTGCTAGTAGCAAGCATTATGAAGGAGTTGGACAGCCTAGTAGCAGGGGAGGAAGGCTCCCTAGCCTCCACCAGGTCCCAGAAATTCCTTCCCCCACCTTTCCCTCACCAAACTAAGTATTATGTTCCAGCAAAAGCCAGCAACCTCCCAAGGAATGTGAATTTGGAGGTCTGCCGGCTTTTGGGCAACGTCCTACTAAATAGGCTTCGACAAATTGGCTCCAAGTTCTCCAGTGGGGAGATGATGAACCAGGTGATGATGTTAGGAAGGGCGATGAGGGCCATCTCTTGGCTCGACAGGTACCAAGGGCCATGGTTAAAAGACATGGAGGTCATACTGCCCGAAAAATGGCACCATGGAGGAGTACATGGCTCCAACTGGGAAGTCCCTATCTTATCTAGCCAAGCATGTGGCCCATGCTTAGGCTAATGTCATCCTCAAGATGGGAGATTCCCTTTTGTCACTAGCTCAGAGGCACATCTTGGCTGACAGTTGGCTCAGCCTGAGGAATAGCCCCCTCATGGATGTGTCTGCGCACTTCCCTTCGGAGGTACTAAACCAAGTAGTGATGGAGAAGAGAGAGGATGTGAAGGACACCCTCTCTGCAGCTTCACTCAGGTCGACTCCAAGAGGGTGGTTAGTTGGCCCGGTGGCCCAGAGTAGGCCGCCATTTGCACTTCGGCAAAAGGGCCATTTAGCACCTCGGGGGAAACTAGGAGAGGAAGGCAGGCAATCTGTCTGTATCACCCAACCCCTCCAACCCAGGAAGCGCAACAGGATGGGGAAGAGAGGAGGCATCAGATGAGGCTTGGATCCTTCCACTCCCACGTCAGACCAAGGTAGGGGGCTGTCTGGGGAACAAGTGGCCAGGGTGGCATCATTGGGGAGCTGGGGAGTGGACAGTCCAGACCCTCAGGAAGGGATACGTCCTAGCCTTCAAGCAGAAATCAATGTTGACGTCAGAACCATTCGAGTTTCCCTCTTAGGGGAGTGACTCGCCCAAGGAGAAAGTCCTGCAGTGGGAGATGTGGCATGCTACAGAAAGGGGCAGTAGAAGTAGTAGGGGGGAAGACAAACTTGGCTTCTACCACCTCTTTCTGGTAGAGAAAGCATCAGGTGGGTTCAGGACAGTCATAGATTTGTTGACTTTGAACAGCTAAATGCAGCCGATTCCGTTAAAAATGGAGTCGGCCCAGTTGATCTTGGTGATCTGGGAGGGAGACCGTGGTCTCATTAAGATCTTCAAGACTCATATCTCCACATCCCGATACACCCCTCCTTCAGGAAGTTCCTCCTTCAGGAAGTTCCTGTGGTTTGTCACCAAGAAGGTGACTTCCCAATTCAGGTCCTTCTGCTTTGGCCTTGTAACAGCCCCCCAAGTATTCACCCGGGTTTTTCAACTGGTGTCTGAATGGTTCCACAGGAGAGGCATCCAACTATGGAAGCACCTGGATGATTGGCTCATTCTAACACCCTCAGAAGAACAAGCCGCAAGAGACAGGGACGCTGTTCTGCATTTGTGCAGGTGTAGTACCTGGGAATTTTTATCAGCCCCGCAGTCAGACCTAGTTCCGACACAGAGGATCAAATACATGGGCATTACAATAGACACAGTGAGAGCGAAGGCCTACCCTTCACAAGAGAGGTTACCCAAGTTCCTAAAATATCCAGCTCCTCCCTATCCAACCCTCGCTAATCAATGAAGAAATGGCAAGCCCTGATTGGCCACCTGGTGTCCCTGGAAAAATTGGTACCCAGGGGCAGAACCCATATCCATTCCCCACAATGGAGAATGAAGGAGAAGGACGGACACTGCGCATAGTCCAACACGGGGCTGATAAGAGTGAAAAGAAAGAACCTGGAGGACCTGCAGTGGTGGAGGAACCCAGAAAACCATCTGCAAGGCGTACAGTTAAGCGGCCCACTCCTGGAGATTCTGGTATACTCAGACGCATCCCGAAGGGCTGAGGCACCCATCTAAATGGCACGTGCATTTCAGGGAAGTGGGACGAGCAGCAACATCAGTATCACATCGCCTTGGACTGGCACCCCAACACTTCCAAGATCTCTTCCAAGAGAAGACCACGGTAATCATGAGTGGCAACACTTCACTGGTTGCGTACATAAGCAAGGAGGCACAATGTCCCATGACTTGAACAGCTTAGCCGTAGAAATGCACGAATGGTCAGAAACCAAGAAAGGCAGATCAGATACTGGGAACGGAATGGTCATTAGAACAAGGTGGGTGGGCCCCACAGTGGATCTGTTTGCGACAGTGAGGAACAGAAAGTTACCCCTGTATTGTTCACCAATACCTGATGAAAGAGCCATTCTGCAAGATGCTGGGACAACAGGACGTATACGCCTTACGTCCTTCAGCCAACATCAGAAGGTCATCAAAAGGCTGTTCATGACCCAAAGTCTGAGGATGATGCTTGTAGCTCCAAAGTGGTCTCAGGCAGAATGGTATGCAGACCACCTCCACTTGCTGGTGGACATCCCAAGGCAACTTCCCCCACCCCGACCCTGCTGAAGCAAGAGCACAACAGCCAGTTTCATTGGGCAGTGGCCTCCCTCCAGCTTCATGGGTGGAGGCTATCCAGCAGCTCCTTAGAAAGAAAGGTTTTTCAGGAGAAGTTACTGCAGTCATTGCCAGCCCCTTTCCCCTTAGCCTGTACCAAGGACAAAGGAAGGTCTTTCTTTGTTGGTGCAGTGAGAGGGGTCTCCAGCCCCTCAAAACGGCTTTGAAGGATGTGGCGGAATTCCTCCTTTTCCTGCGTCAGGAGGAGCACCTTACCTTGTCAGCAATTAAAGGCTGTAGGTCCACCCTCACCCGTTTATTAAACAAACCTAGAGGCTTAGACCTGTCAATGTCGGACATGATTAGAAAGTTCGAAAAGAGTTGCTCCCCTCAAGAATTGAAACCCCCAGAATGGAGTGTCACCAAGGTCCTGGCATCCCTGAGGAAAATGCCCTATGAACCACTCAGAAGGGCATCAGACTGGGACTTGACCCTGAAAGCAGTTTGCCTGTTCGCACTGACATCAACAAATAGAGTGGGCAAACTTCATGCCCTCTCATATGACGTGACCCACACCAATGGATGGACATCGATGGGCTTCACCTTCCTCCCAGAACTTGTAGAAAATACCCAGAACCCCTTCACACACAACCCAAGGTTCAGTGGTTTATTATTCTCAAAAGTACTCATTAAATTTATAAGAGCCCCTTCTACAATGCTATATTTGCCAGTATCACTACTCCTATACAGTATATCAGCATTTAACCAATCTATCCCATGGTCCAGTTCTAAACTATGTATATCATATATATATATATATATATATATATATATATATATATATATATATATATATATATATATATATATATATATATATATATATACACACAATTACAGTATATACTGTGTGTGTGTGTGTGTATATATATATATATATATATATATATATATATATATATATATATATATATATATATATATATATATATATATATATATATATATATATATATATATATATATATATATATATGTATATTTATAATGTATGTATGTTATATGTGTATATATGTTATGTATGCATATGTTATATGTGTATATATGTTATGTATGTATGTGTATATGTATATATGTATATATCAATGAAAAGGGAACCCATAGGAATGTCAAAATTTAGAAAATAAAGGCTATGTTTCAGAGACCACACTCACTCTCTCCTTGGGCAAATAGTGAATGAGAAAAAGTTACAGAAAAGTGGTATTTATACCAGAAGATCCATAGATGAGCCGTTATGTCACTCCGGTTGACAATTTCTCTTTAAAATTCTTAATTGCTAGTTGGAGGAAGATTTTATCTGTAATTTCAGAATCCCAGGCGCCTCTTGAAAGATTCATTGCATTTCGTTGTTTAATCAAGGCTGATTCCACCGTCTGGCTTTTGAGCCGACAATTGCTGCTACAAATTATACAAGACATATTTCCGTTTTTCTGTGGTTATGGTTATTTATGTAGTTAAAAACAGCTGAGCTCTGTTGTCCATACCTAACAATGTTTATTCTGTATTAATCTTTGGGGAGTGATTTGCCTGTGAAGCCGATATGAGGTTGGTCACAATCAAGGCAAGGGATTATGTAAACTCCTGTGTCTTTGGGGACTGAATTTTGTTGGATGTTAATCAGGGATTTCAATGAAGTTCTTTCAAAATTAAATGCATTAGTGCCTAGCATCAAATTTAAAGTTGAAGGGAAACAGACAACAAAATTCCTTTTCTTGATGTTTTAACTATTAGAGACACAACAGAATATGAATTTACCATATACAGAAAACCAACTTTCTCTCTGTCAAACATCCAATTTTATAGCTATCATGACATATCTATCAAAATTGGCATAGCCAGCAATTTATTCTTAGAGCCTTACAGATTTGCTCCCCGGATCTCCTGGAAAATGAAATTGAACTAATCCGTAAGCTGCTGTCATCTTTAAAGTACCCTGACCATTTAACTGAGAAATCGATCCACAAAGCATACAGTTTTTTACCGTCCCCCCCATAACAAGACCAGAGAGACACCCACCAGTAAAATAAAAATCCCACACCTGGACAGGATTAAGGCGTTTACACAGACATTTGGTAGCTCTAACCCTTTTGCTTTTACCTAACCAAATACCTAAGCCAAATCACTGATTAACGTCCAACAAAAACCAGTCCCCAAAGACACAGGAGTTTACGAAATCCCTTGCCTCAGATTGTGACCAATCTGATATCGGCTTACAGGCAAATCACTCCCCCAAAGATTAATTAATACAGCATTAACGTTCAGTTAGGTATGGACAACAGAGCTCAGCTATTTTTAACCACATAAATAACCATAATCACAGAATAAACTGGAATATGTCTCGAATAATTTATAGCAGGAATAGTCGGTTCAAAAGCCAGATGGTGGAATTAGCCTTGATTAAACAAAGAAATGCAATGCACCTCTCAAGAGGCACCTAGGGTTCAGATATTATAGATAAAATTTTCCTCCAACCAGCGATTAAGTAGATTAAAGAGAAATTGTCAACCGGAGTGACTTAACGGCTGACCTATGGATCTTCGGGTATAAATAGCACTTTTCTGTAACTTTTTCTCATTTGCTATTTGCCTGAGGAGAGAGAGAGTTTGGTCTCCGAAATATACCCTTTATTTTCCACATTTTGGCATTTTTATGGGCTCCTTATATTTGATGGAATTCTGTTTTAACAGAACATATTTCACATTATATATTATATGTGTGTGTGTATATATATATTATATGTGTGTGTGTGTGTATGTATGTATGTATGTATGTATGTATGTATATATACAGGCAGTCCCCGGTTATCGGTATAGAGGGATGTATAAATTTGTTTGTATCTAGCATTTCCCAACGTTTTGTGTGAGAGAGAGAGAGAGAGAGAGAGAGAGAGAGAGAGAGAGAGAGAGAGAGAGAGCGAGTGTAATTGTCGTTGTGAGTGGTTCGGTTGTTAGTTTGTTTACGGTGCTGTCTGTCTGTGCTGTGCAAATGTCGAGGGAGTTTTTTTACGGTTTTGAGTGAGTCTTGAGCTGAGTTTTGTGCAAGGCGGACATTGATGGTTGATTATTGTATGTTTCGTGAGTCGTGTGTTTTCCGTTGGATGTCATTGTTGTCTGTGCATGTGTCTCTTTCTTTTTGCTCATTTTTTTTGGGTTGAAAGTCTGTTTTTCGGTTTTGTTTGTGTAATTTTGTCTACTGTGTTGGCGACCGTGGACACGTTCATCCATCTTCCTGCAACCGAGGATCAGAGTGAGTATTGTATGTGGTTATATGTTCTGTGTATCTGTGTTGTGTATTGTTTTTGTGTTTTTTAAATTCCGCCACATAATATTTGGCGCCCAACGTGGGCCAGCTGGTGTTGCAGCTGCAATTGAGATTAGTGGCTAGTAGTGTGACTGGAGGAAATGGAAGAGGAACTGGTGAGATTGAGAGAGGAGTTGCGGCTGGCAAGAGAGGAGAATGGGAGGCTGAGGGGTGAGAATGAGGAGTTGAGGAGTCAGTTGGAGGAGATGGGGGGAATGCTAAGGATTGCAAAAGAAGAAATGAAAGGGGAGATGAAAGAGTCAGAAGAGAGAATGGAAGACAGGATGGTAGAGAGGATGGATAAAAAGTTGGAGGGAATGATGAAAAGTGTGGAAGAAATGGTGAAAGGTATGTTCAAGGGTGTTTTTGGAGAAGGGGCTGTTGGAGGCAGGTCCTCTGGAATGCGTGAAGGGGCAAGAGAGAAAGAAAAGGAGGAAGAAGTGAATGGAAGCGTGAATGATGAAAGTGATGTGGAAATAGGAAGTAAGAAACGAGAGAATGAGAGGCAGGGTAAGGAAAAGGGGAATGAAAAGCAAGGGAAGGAACAGAGGGAAAGTAAGGATAATTCAGGGGAAGAAAAAGGGAAGAAGGGAAAAGGAAAGGAAACTGGTAAGAAGGGCAAGGAAGTGGGAAAGGCAGGAAAGAAGGGAGAGGGTGAAGATACTAGTGATAGTGAGGTGGATGGAGGTGAATGGTTAAAGTGGATAAATAAAAAGAGGAAGAAGAAGAGTGTAATGAGTAAGATGAATGTAAGTGCGGAAGTGGACTCTTTGTATTCGGAAGAGGGTATGAAAGGACAGAGTGAAAGTAGCGAAAGTGAGAGTGAAAGTGAGAAAGGCTATGTATGTGAGGGAGGTACCCCAGTGTGAAAGGTATAATGAGTATGGAAGTAGGGATGTGCATGATTTCTTTAGGGAGTATGAAAGGTTTTGTCAGGATAAGTATGGGGAAAGTAAGAGAGAGTGGGCACGAGAGTTAGGAGAATATTTGACTGGGTTTTTGCTTGATATGTATAGGGTTATTATGAGTGTGGGAGATGTTGAGTATGACAAGGTGAAAGCTAGACTAGTTGAGCAAGTGAGGCGTATGAAAGCGAGTGTTAAGTATAAGAGGAAGAATGAATTTGATGAGGCAAGAATGAAAGCTGGGGAAACCTTGTCACTGTATGCTTGTAGGCTGGAGACGTTGGCAAGGAAGAAGTTTGGGGATGATGGGATAGATGAATGTAAGGAGTTAGTATGGAAGTTGTTAGGGACAGTGCCAGATGGAGTTAGAGATTTGTGAACTTGAAGCGGAAGGAGAAGAAAAGATGGACGAGTGAAAGGTTGACTTGGGGAGAAAGTTTGGAAATTGTAGAAGATTATGAGCTTGACAGGGTTATAAAAGAGAGCAGAAGTGTAAGTGTAAGGGCTGGGGTAGATGAGAGAGTGCCAGAGTTTGGAAGCTTTAGGGATGCAGTGTTGAGGGGCCCAATGAGAATGGCCGATAGTGTAATAGATAGGAGTGTAAGAGCAAGTAATGTGGAGGTGCCAGTCAGGATGAATGGTGGGTTTGTAAGGGAACAACGGGTTGGACGGGTTAGGGATAGTAGTGTACAAGGTCGGTGAGTGGAAGTCGAGCGAAGTGTTTTAGATGTGGAAAGGAAGGACATACAAAGAATGAGTGTAGGTGGGCTTTAGGAGCGTGTTTGGTGTGGGCAATCGGGACATTTGGTAAGTGAGTGTACGAAAGATAGGGGGTTAAATGCTACAGGTGCGGACAGGTGGGTCATATTGCTAATGGTTGTAGGGTACCCGAGTGAATGTAATATGTGGCAACTGTGGTAAGAATGGGCATTATGCGAGAATGTGTTCAGAACCGAGAGCGAAGTGTGTAGAATGTGGAATGGAAGGGCATGTATCAAGTGTATGTAGACGAAAGAGGGTGACTGTGACAGCGAATTCGGGAAACTGAGTGTGAAGGGGGTTCAAATGGGTGGATCCTCCAGGATGCAAGCGGTGCGTGTGATGCATGTATGTGAGGGCTTGTGTATGGAGGATCAGCAATTTGTTTTGATAGAGTATGGTAGAAAACGTAAGAAAGGGAAGAACGTAAGTGAACGGAGTGATCGTAAGTTGTGTGATAGGGGTGTGAGTTCCAAAGTGAAAATGAGTGATAAAGCGTGTAATACGGATGAATGGGATGGTATGAATAGAACGTATAGCATATGCGGGTGTGATATAACTGAGTTGACTGAACGTGTAGGGGTGAGTGAACGGTTGGAGGTGAGCGAAAGTGTAAGAGTAAGAGAGGGTAGCAGTGATAGACGAGTGATTGAAAGCATGAATGAATCGTTGCAAGAATTGGAAAGGTCAATGAGCGAATGGGATGGGTTAGTTGAAGAATTGGGGAGGTATTTGGGAACGAGTTAGAGGGTATAGATGAGATTGTGGATGAAATTGAGAGTGGTAATAGTGAAGAAGATAGCGTGAATCTGAGAGAGAATGGAGGAGAAGATGTGAATTTGAATGTTGCTAGAAGAGAGAATGATTCTGAGAGAATGATTGCGTGCGCTCCACGAACGCGATCTAGAGGACCTGCTAGTGAGCATCCGTGGGTGTTGCGTGAAGGCGATTTGAATGCAGTGTGAAAGGTGTTGGTTGGGAAATGCTAAAAGGGGGGAGAATTATAGAGGGATGAATAAATTTGTTTGTATCTAGCATTTCCCAACGTTTTGTGTGTGAGAGAGAGAGCGAGTGTAATTGTCATTGTGAGTGGTTCGGTCGTTAGTTTGTTTACGGTGCTGTCTGTCTGTGCAAATGTCGAGGGAGTTTTTTTTCGTTTTTGAGTGAGTCTTGAGCTGAGTTTTGTGCAAGGCGGACATTGATGGTGGATTATTGTATGTTTCGTGAGTCGTGTGTTTTCCGTTGGATGTCATTGTTGTCTGTGCATGTGTCTCTTTCTTTTTGCTCGTTTTTTTTGGGTTGAAAGTCTGTTTTTCGGTTTTGTTTGTGTAATTTTGTCTACTGTGTTGGCGACCGTGGACACGTTCATCCATCTCCCTGCAACCGAGGATCAGAGTGAGTATTGTATGTGGTTATGTGTTCTATGTATCTGTGTTGTGTATTGTTTTTGTGTTTTTTAAATTCTGCCACATCGGCGATCCAGGTTTTTGGTGCTTGTTTAGCGACGAAAATCGACGCTGATTTCCGCTTATCAGCGCTGATAATCGTGTACTAGCGCCGATACATAGCTAATGCCGTCTGAAAAGAACCCCTGCCGATAACCAGGGACATAATATATTATTATTATATGTGTATGTATGTATGTATATATGTATATGGGTATGTGTATGTGTATATACATAGACATAGACATGTGGGTATATATACACATGTCTATATGTCTATATGTATATATGTGTATATATGTATATATATAATTGTATATTTATACATATATGTATATATGTGTATAATTATACATATATTTATATTTATGCATATATATACATTACATACATACAGTCTTACATTGAACTTTCTTACATTGAACTTACGTGAGGTTAGGTTCCA